>NC_053022.1:206928156-207084659 GCF_003073215.2 Triticum urartu | reverse complement strand
GCTAGTCACCACACACATCACAAAAATACATGGGTTGCACCTCTGGAAAGATGACAAAGCCCTTAACAAAACATATGTAGTACTCATGGGTATATCATGCACACAATAATCATGGCAAAAATGACAAATATCTAAATGGAGTAGCAGATCTGACAATTATCTCAAGTAGCCCTCTTCTAGCAGCATTTCGGGAATCAAGATGAACTCAAATGAAAATGATGCAATGGAATGAAATGATGTACTCTCTGAGATGAACATTTTGATATGCTATATGCCCAAATCGGAGTTACGGATGCAAAGTTACGGCAGGTCAAAGTATGCAACATGAATCTGAGAGAGGGGGAGAAAGTCCACCCTCGGGTTAGGGTTTCAGATCGGATCTAGATCGGGGGCACGTGGATCGAGGTGGCCGGACTCTCGCCGGAGTCGGCGCCGGAGTTCGCGGGGAGGCGGCTGCCGGAGCTCATCGGAGGAGCGGAGGGCGGCGGGGTCGCCGGAGCTCGGTCGCCCGCGCGTGTCGGCGCCGGCCAGCGGGAGCGGCGCGGCGGGGCCTGGCCGGAGCTCGGGCGCCGAGCCTCGCCGGAAAGGGCGGCGCGGCGGAGGAGCAAACCGCGGCGCGGCGGCGCGAGGTAGGAGAAGCAGCGACGGCGTGGCGCGGTAGGCGGCGGCGGGCGGCCGCGGGCCGCGAGGGCCGGCCTTGGGCTTCGCGGGCCTCCGCGGTGGGAGGAGGCGGAGGGCCACGTGGCAGCGGGTGATTGGGCGGCGGTGGCGGCGCGGACGCGTTCGGCTCGGACGGACAATGTCCGGCGTGGCGCGAGGGGGTGGAACTAGGGTTTTTTTTGGGGGGGAAGGAGAAGGAGATTTTCGGGGGTGTCTATTTATAGGCATAGAGGGAGCTAGGAGAGTCCAAATGAGGTGCGGTTTTCGGCCATGCGATTGTGATCGAACGCTCTAGATGATGGTGAGGGTTTAGGTGGGTTTTGGGCCAAATTGGAGGGGTGTTGGGCTGCAACACACACGAGGCCTTTTCGGTCCCTCGGTTAACCGTTGGAGTACCAAACGAAGTCCAAATGGTACGAAACTTGACAGGCGGTCTACCGGTAGTAAACCAAGGCCGCTTGGCAACTCTCGGTCCAATCCGGAAATGTTTAATCCCCACACACAAAAGAAAGGTAGAAATGACCACCGGAGGAGAACGAAGCGCCAGAATGCAAAATAGACAACGGGGAAAATGCTCGAATGCATGAGACAAACACGTATGCAAATGCAATGCACATGATGACATGATTTGACATGCATGACGACAACAACAACAACACACGGAGACAAAAAAACCTGAACCCGAGAAGATAAAATAACTTAACGCCGGAAACGGCAAGAGTTGGAGTACAAATTGGGAAAGTCACATCCGGGGTGTTACAGGTTTAGAGGCTGACTTGTGGGCCTACCAGGTTGACACATACACAATCAGGAGATGATTGTACGTGGCGAGGATGACAACAGGGACCCACCAAAGTCATGGCAGTACGCAAGCAAGTGCCTCCTTATTTCAAGCCAATAAAAAATGGCTCCTCCTAATGGATTTCTGACATTTGGGTCCCACGCCATTGTCAGCGTAGTCAATAAAAGAGAGAATTGCACAACGAGCGGTTAACACCAGGGACCCAGCAGCTCGCCTAGTTATTTTTGTTTTGGGTTAATTTCATAAATTCCACTCCAAATACGGTGATTCTGAGAAATGCCACTGCAATTTACAAACTTTGAAAAATGCCATTTCCAGTGGCATTTTTCCAAGCCTGGAGTGGCGTTTTTCAAAGTTTGCAAAAATTACAGTGGGGTTTTTCAAAGTTTGCAAAAATTGCAGTGGCATTTTTCAAAGTTTGGAAATTGAAGTGGCATTTTTATGAATCTTCATAATTGGAGTGGCATTTATCTAAATTTTTTTGAGACGGAAGCAGGGTGTGAACTGGGCTGTGCGAGGCACTCTGGCCTGTCTCGATAGCCTTTTCTTTTATGTTTACCACAGACCAGCCAGTAGTTTTTTTCTTTCTTTCTGAAAATGGCTACCCCACTTTTTTGTGATTTTTCAAGTAAGTCACTTTGTCAGGCTTGTTGGGCTGCAGATCTTGCAAGACGAGGAGAGCTTCATTCGGCTAGCCAAGAAAATGGCCTATCAGTAATGAGAAATGGGATGTACATTTTTAAAAAACATCAAACCGGCAATTAGTTTCAATTTTTTTCATTTCGAGATTTTAAATTGCATTGATTTTTATGCATGGAAAATTTGTTGGATTTTATATTGATATACATTTATTTTTAAAATAAGTTTGAATGTGACACGAAATTTCGGGATTAAAAATAGTTTGGACCGCACCGAAATATGCAAAATTTCGTATAATTTTTTAACCGTGGCCACAATATGGGCTGTAATGCTAACGAAAAGAATATGGGCTCCCAAAAAAACCTTAAGAATTAGCAACTGGGCTATAAATTATTAGAAATAATGGCAGATGGGCTGTATGCTGTTTTCCACAGATTTGAGGCTTTCCTCAAAAAAGGTTGACAAACAAGCAGTGACCGTTGGATGTCCATCCAACGATCATTGTGCTTCTTCAATCTTTGCTCTGCCTGCTCCAGCCGCTCAAGCAAGCGCCGGCAGGACCGCCTGCTTCCTCCTCCCGCGGCCGGCTGTGCTACCGCGCAGGCCTCACCGCCCCATCGTACTCCCATTGCCGGCCTAGCCATCCCTCTACTCACCCACACCTGCTGTTATTCTCCGGCGATGGAAGATGAACCAATAAACTCTCATACTCCCCTCCACGTGGGAAACAACTCCCGAGTCTTCCCTGGCTCCATGTCGTTCCCTTCCTAGGCCTCGCCGTTGTCCACCGCCCAGGTGCTCCCGGCCCTGCATGGTCAATGAACGACATGTATCGGAAGTGGAGTGTATGTGGAGAGGCTGACAGCTGGGTCCACGGCCGCACGCATGGAAAGGCCTCCTTATTACGCGCAAAATAATGATTCCTCCACCTGACAGCTGGGACCCATCGGAAGGGCCTCTGTATTTCCCGAAAAAACATTCCCCCACTGACACGTCAGACCCACCAGCTATATCTTCGCACACAAGGAAGTGCCTCCTTATTCCGCACAAAAAATGAACTCCCCCTGCTAGTTGGGACCCACCATAGTGGGAGGCTGACTTGTGTGCCTACTAAGATGATGGGGACGGAGGGCTTTGTCAACTAAGTCAATATGAACGATTCTAGCTCCAGTGACCGTACGATGTCCATTCAGCCGCTCAAACAAGTGTCGGTCGTGCCGCCGGCTCCTGCCTCCTGTGTCCGGCTATGCTACCACCGCTGGCCATGTCATCCCTCTATACTCACCCACACCTCCTATTATTCTCCGACGGCAGCCTCACACCGCAGCCGAAGCAGTAAACCCTTGTACTCCCCTTTGCATGGGCATCCACTTGCGCGTCTTCCTTGGTTCCGCGTCGTCCCCTTCCTAGGCCTCGCCATCGTCCACTGCCCTAGTGCTCTCGGCGCGGCGTGGTCAACGTGGTCAAGGAACGACTTACATCGGAAGAGTACTATACGTGGAGAGGCTAACAGCTGTGTCCACGGCCGCAGCAAGGAAGTGCCTCCTTATTACACGAAAAATAATGATTTCACAAAAAAACGTTTCCCCCTGACTGTTGGGACCCACCAGCTACATCTTCGCACGCAAGGAAGTGCCTGACAGTCGGGACCCACCTGGTCGAAGCGTACGTAGGGTTGTCATTCTGGCCGTGAACGTGTACGTACATACTGGTCGATGTAGAGGTGCGCACGTGTCGTAGTGGAGGCGCGCACGTAGCATGTACATGTACGCACAATGGTCAGGGTGCAAGAATGAAAATACAGCCACATACGTACATACGAGCGGGGTCTCGAACGCCTACTCGCGCATACGTACGGCCAGGGCTCGTGTACATGGCTGGGTCGAAATGGAGAAGCTGCATCATCGTCATGATCATGGGGAGGCAATCGGCTAGGTCGGAACGGAATGCGCCGTCGTGTTCATCGGGAGCCAACCGGCTTGGACAAAACAGCCGATGGAAACGAGGCCTGGCATACCGCAAAACGGAGGAAATGGCCTTGTGTTCGACCCACCATGCTGGAGACGGGATCCTATTCATCGGGAGGGGTCTGGCGTACCGCAAAACGGAGGAAACGGACCTCCTACGGTCGAAACGGGGTCCTGTTGATCAGGAGAGGTGTGGCATACCGCAAAACGGAGCAAACGGACTTGTGTTGGAGCGCTACGGTCGAAACGAGGGTCCTGTTCATCGGGAGGGGTGTGGTGTTCCACAAAACGGTACTCCACGGAATACTGTTCATCTCCATCGTCGACTTCCTCCAGCCTCCACGGGCTCCTGTTCATCCACCATAGACCTCCTCCAGCCTCCACATGCGACTATTCATCCACGGGCTCCTGTTCATCTAGCCTCCACTTCGCGCTCCTCCACCGGCTACTGTTCAACCAACCCTCTGCACGGGGTCCTGTTCAACCACCCCTCCACCGGCTACTGTTCAGCCAGCCCTCCACGGGGTCCTATTCATCTAGCCCTCCACGGGGTCCTGTTCATCCAGGACTCCACAGGGTCCTGTAGATCCACCTGCTCGATCGATCGGGGTACTGTTCATCTAGCCCTCCACAGGGTCTTGTTCATCCAACCCCCCACCGGGAACTATTCATCCAAAGCCCCCAACAACACTCACTGTTCATCCAGAGGCAGCATCGATCAACTTCAATTAGCAGCAGTAGCGAAGGAATCACTCGGGTTTAGTTAATAGCAAGGGATCGATCGATCGCTCGGGTTCAGTAATGTGTAGCCGGCAGTGCAATCGCTCGGGTTCACTTAGAGCCCAACACCTCGCTCGGCTTTAGTTAGAGCCCAACACCTCGCACACACGCGCGTATGTATGAGAGAAACGCGCATCGCACGGCCCCGACCACCCACTGTAACCGGGAACTCCCTGATGTTTTCCTCGCCCTCGCTTCTACCACGGTTTTTCCCATCATGTACGGCCCAAAGAATGTCATGCAGCTGCGTCTCAGGCCCCCCCACGATGAAAATCCCACGTTCTGTCATGATTTTTTGTCATAGAAGTAAGAGCCCACCGCATCTACGATGATACCGGGTTTTGTCACAATTATCGTCACAGAAGTGTCATATGTATGACAAAAAAAATTCATTTAGCCCAAAATTTCATAGATGTGTCTTTTTTTGTAGTGATTACGTGCGATCATGGATGTTACACCCACGATGCGGCTATATCTCCCACGTGTCGGAGCATGACTTACAGGCATAATGCATTGTAGGCATGTCGCAAAAGGGGTAATCTTTACACATCCCATGTACTAAATAAGAAAGACGTACAGAGTTGGCTTACAATCGCCACTTCACACAATACATAAATATAACATTACATCATCTAGATGCAATCAAGGTCCGACTACGGAACCAACATAAAAGAAGATAACCCCTAATGCAATAGATCCCCGATAGCCCCGACTAGGCTCCACTACTGATCAACTGGAAACGTAACAACACAAAGAACACAATCTTCATCAAGCTCCCACTTGAGCTCGGCTGCGTCATCTGCACGGTATCATCGGCACCTGCAACTAGTTTTGGAAGTAATCTATGAGTCATGGGGACTCAGCAATCTCGCACCCTCGCGATCAAGACTATTTAATCTTATGGAGCTGCAGCAAGCACTAGCATATATCGTGGCTAACTTACGCAAAAGAGAGCGAGAAGAGAATAAAAGCATGCCCGTGAACTAGAGGTGATCAAGAACTGATCCTGAAACTACTTACATTCAAGCATAACAGAAGAACCGTGTTCACTTCCTAGACTCCGCCGAGAAGAGACCATCATGGCTACACACGCGGTTGATGCATTTTAATTAAGTTAAGTTTCAAGTTTTCTACAACCGGACATTAACAAATTCCCATCTGTCCATAACCGCGGGCACGGCTTTCGAAAGTTCAAAAACCCTGCAGGGTTGTCCCAACTTAGCCCATCACAAGCTCTCACGGTCAACGAAGGATATTCCTTCTCCCAGGACGACCCGATCAGACTCGGAATCCCGGTTACAAGACATTTTGACAATGGTAAAACAAGACCATCAAAGCCGCCCTAATGTGCCGACAAATCCCGATAGGAGCTGCACATATCTCGTTCTGAGGGCACACCGGATGAGCAGTCCGTACAACTAAAACCAACCCTCAAGTTTTCCCGAGGTGGCGCTGCAAGGGGCTCTTGTTTGGACCAACACTCACAGGAGCACTGGCCCGGGGGGGTTAAAATAAAGATGACCCTAGGGAGCGCGACTCCCAAGGGAAAAGTAGGTGGTGGTGAGGCAAATGCTAAAACGAAGGTTGGGCCTTGCTGGAGGAGTTTTATTCAAAGCGAACCATCAAGGGGTTCCCATTATAACCCAACAGCGTGAGGAACGCAAAATCAAGGAACATAACACCGGTATGAAGGAAACTAGTGCAGCAAGAGTCGAACAAAACACCAGGCATAAGGCCGAGCCTTCCACCCTTTACCAATTATATAGACGCATTAATTAAACAATGTATATATAGTGATGTCCCAACAATATCCATGTTCCAAACATGGAACAAACTTCATCTTCACCTGCAACTAACAACGCTATAAGAGGGGCTGAGCAAAGCGGTAACATAGCCAAACAACGGTTTGCTAGGAAAAGGTGGGTTAGAGGCTTGACATGGCAATATGGGAGGCATGATATAGCAAGTGGTAGGAATCGCGGCATAGCAAATAGAGCGAGCAACTAGCAAGCAAAGATAGAAGTGATTTCGAGGGTATGGTCATCTTGCCTGAGATCCCGCAAGGAAGAAGAACGGGTCCATGAAGAAGACAAACGGACGTAGTCGAACGAATCCTCACAAACGCGACGTTATCGGAACCAACCCGAAGAAGCAACACCAGAAAGAAGCAAACCACATAGTAAATAATCAACACATCAACATGGCATGATGCACAATCAAGTATGATGCATGTCCGGTTTAATGAAGCACGGCATGGCAATGTGCACAAACAATACTACAAATTAAGTGGAGCTCAATATGCAACGAGTTGCATATTGATGGAACACCACATGACTTATTTAGTTCTCTCCTGTTTATGTACCCAACAATATTAAATGTTGTTAAACATGGCAAGAGATGAAGCATATGAAAACTACCTATCTAGGCAAGTTTAAATGAGGCCGGAACAACAAACAACAATTCCGGTAAAAACCCCATATGCATATTTTAGGTTTGGTACTGTTCTGCCCTAAAGCATATTTTAGAGTTGTTAAACATGCAAAGTAAAGGTCACCATGTTAATCTAGGCATTTTTCTACCCCATTTACATATAAAGTTTATTAAAATTGGAGCTACGATTATTTAGTTATGAATTAAAGCATTTTAGCATGACAATAGGAAAATTATATGAAAACAGCAATTTAAACATTTTAAACATGGATGAAAGTTGCAAATTATTGATCTACACAAAATTCTAAGCAAGTTTCATATATTAAGTTTTTACATGTGATGCATGGTTGGTGAGTTATTAAATGCAAGAAGAACAGGGGCTTTTCTATAAAACAGTCGTCTCAGGAATAATAGACAAATCGCCAGTCAATAAAAAAACACTATGGGGCCAAAACTGGGGCGGACTGGGCCTCACCAGAGGGGCTGAGCCCACGCGATGGAGAGGAAGGCCGACAGGGGGCGCTGGGCCGAAACCAGGCTGGGCCGGAGGCGTGGCTGCGATCCACGTAGGCGTAGGAAAGGCGGTCAACACAGCGAGGCAGGGGCGTCCTCCTCCCTGTTCGAAAGAAGCAGAGGCAGGGCAGGGACTTGGCACGGATCCAGCACAGAGGTAGCCGGAGGCGGTCAACGCAGAGCACGGGATCGAGGGGATCCACCTCCTCGAGCTACTATCGGCGCGGAGGACGAGAAGAGGCGCACACAGGAGGGGCACCATGGGTCTTGGGAGCGTGCCCGAGCTCGAGCAGCGACGAAGCAGGGGAGGTTCAAGGCACCGGGGAACCACGGCGCTAGGGCGTATCCTGCCGGAAAAGAGCTCAGGGACGGCGAGGCTGGACGAGGCCCACGCTCGAGGTGGTTGACGGGGAAGATGGCGTGGGTCGAGGTTGTTGCAGCTGGGGCTCGGGACTGCTGCTGCTTGGGTGGCCGGCGACCACCAGCGCGAGGACGACGAGGAACGCCGGCGAGCTTGGTCCGGGATGAGGCGGATCAGCGAGAGGAGACGGACGCGTGAGGAAGGGGCTCGGCTGCAAGAGAGGCCCGGCTGGGCAGCTCGTGGAGGAGGGCACAGGCACGGCTGAAGTCCCGGTGGGCTTGGGTGGCGACGGGGCTGGTCTCCGGTGAAGCACAGGTGCATCAGAGTCGCGAGAAGAGATGCAGGCGATGGGGAGGGTTTGTGGCGACGACACTGACTTCACAAAGGGCGGCAACGTCCATGGTCTCTGGTGCTGTGAAGAAGAGACACATCGAGCGACGGCCATGAGAGAAAAGAGGGAGCTAGAAAGGGAAGCAAAAGAAGAGAACAAGGCAGGGGAGGAGACCGGGACCTGCGGGTCAGTCGTCGGCGGCGAGGTCGCTGGGCGGCAGGGTTGGAGTTGCTCCGTTGTTGAGACGGTGGAGACAAGTGGGGGAGGAGCAGATTGAGCGATAGCTTGATTGGGAGGCGACTGGTTGGCTCGATTCGCATAACGAGGAGGTTGGTGGATCATGGGGAGGAGGATGCTGGTTGGTTCGGGACGGATCCCGAGGAAGATGCGGCGGCGGCGAGGTGAGGGACAAAAGTCCTAGATTTTAGGGTTAGACTAGGTTAGAAGTAGGGGGTTTTATGTAGGGAAGGAAGGGGTATTTGGACCATCCGATTAAAATTGTACGGTTGAGATAAAAATGCTAGGGGAGTCCAAAGGAAAAACTGAAGATGTTTTAGGGACGTTTGGGGACGATCTGAATCCGACGGTGACGACCGTGCGGGTCAGGTTCGGGTAAGTTTCAGACACACGCGAGGGGTTGATGCACTGTGCAAAGAGGGGTTTCGATGCCCGAGGGTTGATAGCGGACTGTGTAGACGGTCTCGAGCTGAGAGAAGAGAAGAGAGAGAGACCTGGTGACTGTTTCCGGAGACCGAAAACGTCCGACGCTAGACCGACTATAATGCCGCTATAGTTATCCGTTGGGGCGTCAAACGGACTCCGAATGCGATGAAACTTGCCAGGCGGCCTACTAGCAACATAAAAACACCGCATGCGAACTTTCAACCCCTTCGAGAACATTTTCCTGCCACTTATAAAAATAATATTTCAGACATGCCACGGGTGCGTGCATGTGTGTCCGGGCTCAGAACGGACAACGGAAGGAACGGGGAGACCGGGACGGATGCAAGTTTTGAAAACATGATGATGCAATGCACATGATGACCTGACAAGATGCAACACGCGAGGAAATGACATGGCAACGACGGCGAACAACTGGGAGACACCTGGCGCATCGGTCTCGGGGCGTCACAGTGGAGGCTGGCGGTTGGCCTCCTTTCGGCTATTAATGAGGGGAGGGGCAGAGCCCCCCTCGATCATCTTTGCTTCCGCGCTGATCGCTACTTCTTCTTCCTCTTTGCTTCGACGCCTTGCTGTAGTCCCATCGTGCCAACGAAGAGGTTTTCGGCCATGAAGAAGGGGAATGCTCGCCAGGAGGGGCCCGGCTCGCCACCGCCCAAGAGGGGGCGGGGCCGTCCCCGTAAGCACGCCGTGACCCTTGCTGTGGCTCCTCAGGGGCGCGCTCACTCTGCTTCGGGGACTGGTGTCGTCCTCGGTGGCTGTAGCGGTCTCTCCTCCCACGGCGAGGGCCGCTCTAGGCGGAGCAGCCCTTGCACCGAGGGGAGGTGTGACGTGGTCGCTCGGCCTCCTCGTCCGCGCTTCCATTCGGGAGAGGTTCTCCCGGAGTTTGCCGTGTGGTCGGAGAGACCGGATGGCACCTGGCTCCAGCTTCCGCGCTCATTTGCCGGCGAGCTGCCAGCCCGGGGTCTCAACGGCCTCTGGCTGCAGGCCGACGGTTGCTGCTGCTAGGCCTCATGGGTTGCGGTGGAGGTCTCCGTCACCGGCAACGTGGCCCTGTCCCAAGTCTGGCAGACGTTTTCCTGTGCGTCCGGCCTGAGAGGGCAGTGTACCCTCCACTTCAAGTATGATGGCGCTACGACCCTCTTCGTGACGGTGTTTGGGGAAGATGGTCGCCGCGCAGGGTGCTGCCCCAAAGACAGCGGCGGTGATGGTGAGGGCGACGGCTGTGACGAGGCTGAGGGCGAGCTTGCCCTTGGCGATGTCTGAAATTCGCCCAATGGAGGCAGCTTCTCCGCCAGCGAGAGCGCCAGCAGCGGCGCCTACGAGCAACCGCCTCGCCGCCGGGCCCGCTTCAAGGACGGTGGTGGGTCGTCTCGCCATTGCATGGCGGCAAAGCACAAGAGGGACTCAGATTGAGCCGAGTCCGGGAGGCCCTAGGAGCCGCGCCTCGTCAGCTGCCGTGGTCATGTGGACCGCTTTTGTTTGACCTTTCCTTTCTTCCTGCATCTTGAAAAAGGTAGATGGCCCTGCTGGGGCGTGTAATGAATTGTGATCTCTATGCTGCTATGTTATGCTTATTGCTCTAACGTTCTTCGTGTTCCATGTAGATGCAAAAGAAGGGGGTGACTTAGCTTGATACACTCGGGGTAGTTTCCTATCTCGGGGGGCGTGCCTCTTAGCATCTAGTGAGGCCTCCTTGTTGCCGACTTGGGAGCCGTTGACCTTGGGAGGCGTCGCAAAGCTACAGAGTTTGTTATGTCATCTGTCGGGTGCCTTACTCCTCCTTACGCGAGCCCTCGGGCATGGGCTAATCATGGCTTAGCGCACCGCGTCGCGGTAACCGCGGGGCACAGACTTAGGAGGGTGCGCCAATCACGAGCTCAATCGAGTGCGCCTCGCGGATATCAAGTGAGCCGAAGCTCTGGGGCGACAGGGCTTTGGCGAGGTGTGTTCGTGGTTTAGGCTAGCCCAGCGCACACACACACCTGCCCAGCCCCTGCGTGGGGCGCACGAGGGAGAGTGTCGGGAACTGCCGTCCTCCCTGACGCAAAACAAAGAAGCGAGCGAAGAAGTAGAGGAAAAGGGAGGTCAACCAAGCAATTGAGAAATGCCAGAACTCCAAAAATTCACAAAAAAGGCTGGAACTAGCTACAGAAAGCAAATGAACAACCACGTCTAGCACCTAGTCTAGTCTTCTCACCAGCGCGGAGCTAAGTGCTACCACTAGGACGTGGGAGGGAGCCCCCGAGGCCCGAGGGTGGAACTCCGGAGACTCCAGGGCATGTACAGCCCCACTCATTATTACGTGAGAGTGTCACGAGCGGAGACCTTCACAAGAACTGGGCCTTGCTTCATGGGTAGAACTTCCGGAGTTGCTGGATGTTCCTGGCGTTCAGGATGGGTGTGCAACAGATGCACCAGAGCTATAAATGTATGAAAGCTCAATAGAAGAAACTAAGTGGGTGTGCATCCAACTTGCTTGCTCACGAAGACCTAGGGCATTTAAGGAAGCCCATCATTGGAATATACAAGCCAAGTTCTATAATGAAAATTTCCCACTAGTATATGAAAGTGACAAAATAAGAGACTCTCTATCATGAAGTTCATGGTGCTACTTTGAAGCACAAGTGTGGAAAAAGGATAGTATCATTGTCCCTTCTCTTTTTTTCTCTCTCTTTTTTGGCTTCTTCGGCCTTTTTCTCTCTCTCTTTTTTTGTTTCCTCACATGGGACAATGCTCTAATAATGATAATCATCACACTTCTATTTATTTGCAACTCAAAGATTACAACTCGATACTTAGAACAAAGATATGATTCTATATGCGTGCCTCCGGCGGTGTACCGGGATGTGCAATGAATCAAGAGTGACATGTATGAAAAAATTATGAATGGTTGCTTTGTCACAAATAATATTGAAAGGATGGATATAGTTAACTAGAGGGGGTGAATAGGCAACTAACCATTTTTAACTTTTCTTTATCAATTTAAACTTTGCATCAAAGTAGGTTGTCTAGATATGCAACTAGCTAAACAACCTATATGTTGCAAAAACAATAAGTACACAAGCAAGCAAGGGATGTAATACAAGATAAGCTTGCATGAGTAAACGGACAAGATAACCAAGAGTGGAGCCGGTGAAGACGAGGATCTGTAACCAAAGTTCCTTCCCTTTGAGAGGAAGTACGTCTTTGTTGGAGCGGTGTGGAGGCACAATGCTCCCCAAGAAGCCACTAGGGCCACCGTATTCTCCTCACGCCCCCACACAATGCGAGATGCCGTGTTTCCACTAGTGGTGCCCTTGAAGGCGGCGATTGAACCTTTACAAACAAGGTTGGCGCAATCTCCACATCTTAATTGGAGGCTCCCAACAACACCACGAAGCTTCACCACAATGGAATATGGCTCCGCGGTGACCTCAACCATCTAGGGTGCTCAAACACCCTAGAGTAACAAGATCCGCAAGGGTTTATTGTTGGAAGCAAATTTCTCTTGGTGGATGTGTAGATCGGGGCCTTCTCAACCAATCCCTAGGAAATCAACAAGTTTGATTGGCTAGGGAGAGACATCGGGCGAAAATGTCGCTTAGAGCAACAATGGAGCTTAGGGGTGAAAGAGGTGGTCGACTCGGAGAAGAAGACTCCCCTTATATAGTGGAAGAACAAATCCAACCGTTATCCACTAACTCAGCCTGCGATGCACCGTACTACCACACCAAAGATGCGGTACTACGGCCAGGGCCCGCGGTACTACCGCATGGCACTGCAGTAGCTAAACCAACCCTGATGCGTTGAAGTAGAAGGCAGTAGAACCGCTGGCGCGGTACTACCACTCCCCCTTGCGGTACTACGGCAAGGCAGGGATAGTCTAGATTGGCAAGGCACGGACATATAAAAATACACCTGTGGGAACTTCCGCTGAGTTTTGATCTATGCAAAAATCCGACATGGTACTTGAGGGAGTCCTCGATTAGGGGGTCTCCGGACAGCCAGACTATATCCTTTGGCTGGACTGTTGGACTATAAAGATACAAGATTGAAGACTTCATCTCGTGTCCGGATGGGACTTTACTTGGTGTAGAATGCAAGCTAGGCAATACGGATATATTTATATCCTCCTTTGTAACCGACCTTGTGTCACCCTAGCCCCCTCTAGTGTCTATATAAACCGGAGGGTTTTAGTCCGTAGGACAACAGACAATCATACCATAGGCTAGCTTCTAGGGTTTAGCCTCTCTGATCTCGTGGTAGATCAACTCTTGTAATACTCATATCATGAAGAACAATCAAGCAGGACGTAGGGTTTTACCTCCATCAAGTGGGCCCGAACCTGGGTAAACATCATGTCCCCTACCTCATGTTACCATCCGCCTTCGACGCATAGTTCGGGACCCCCTACCCGAGATCCGCCGGTTTTGACACCGACACGGCACGAACAGTGAAGTCGAATGAGCGAATGGTATTATCATGAGTGGTATTATACCCAGATTAGTCCGGTCCTTAAAGGAATCAGACACCCATTGGGTAGAGGAGCTCAACTCTGTACTATGGGGGCTGCGGACCACGCCGAATCGCACTACCGGATACACACCGTTTTTTATGGTTTACTTCGCTGAGGCTGTGCTGCCTTGCGACATAATTCATGACTCACCTCGAGTGCGCATGTACGAAGAAGGAGAGGCCAAGCTCGATCGGCAGGACAGTTTGGATGCCCTGGAGGAGGAGCGCGACGTGGCAAAAGCCCGTTCCGCATTCTATCAACAACAGGCTCGAAGGTATCAAAGTAGAGAAGTGCGGGCGAAAACCAATAACATTGGTGAACTAGTTTTGTGCCTGCCGGAGAAGAAAAAGAACAAGCTCAAGCCCAAATGGGAAGGTCCCTTCATTATCGACCAGGTTCTGACTGGTGGAGCGTACCGTCTGCGGGATACATCGAATAATCGACTCGAGCCAAACCCATGGAACGCAGCCAGACTCCGAAGATTCTACGCCTAGCGCCGGACTCTATGTTCGTCTCCTTACCTCCATGAATTTTTTGCACATCTATTTTTTCTCTCTTTCTTTCTCTCTCTTCTCTTCAAAGCCTTAAAGGACTAAACCAGTGTCTTGGTTACACAATCTTGACGCGCTAACCGCGCTCAATATACCTGGGGGCTTCCTATACAGAAGCTTAATCTAATTATTTTTCCGGGCTTCATGTCCCGCACATGTGTTATTCTTCCGCATGAACCTTTTCGTCATTATATGCATCGATATGACTTATGTTTTGGCCAAGCTGGGTTGCCTGGCTCTTGTGTTTATGCCCTATGTTCCCGTTAATTCAGCTATGGTATAAGGGGAGCACCTCTGCGATTGTTACTGCCGGGTCAGCCGGATGTGTACCTCAGACTGGGTGAAGCCGAAAGCTAGCGTTCTTAAGGGAATATTCGGTCAGTGAATAAAAGATGACTTTCATTTAAATTACTACACGCCCCTAGATATTTTCAGCCTGCGTCTCGCAGTTCGGACATGCACATTAGGGCATGCATACCAGGGAAAGGAACCCTTAACGGAACTATTCTTCCTGGAAAATGTTTCTTACTATCCATGTAATATAACATAGCTAGTTGGGTACTTGCATGTTCAAGCACTTATGACCCCTACGCCTGGTTTCCATGCTTACCCCGGTTTTTATATAACCGAGTGGGTATTCGGATACACTCCGGACTATCGGGTCCAGAGGTCGAAGCGAAAAGGTCCGCCACGACAAATGATTTACAATCCGGCTAGGGACATTACATATGTCACTTGAAGTATAGAGTCACTAAGACTGATTAAATTATTCTTCTATACCATCCAACGGGCTGTCTAGCCTACAATCCTGTTGGGAATACTTTGCGGCTAATTCTAATTGATCATACACTAAACTGACGGGGATCTCTTTCCCATCGGGCCCCACAGGTCCGACCTCGGCCATGTGGTTTGGGTCAGCCTTCGTATATCGTTTCTTCACCACAGCCCAGGCTTCCCGTGCACCTTGTTAGTAGGTCGATATCTTCCATAATCGGAAGCGCCGCCGCACTCCCTTGAGCTTCTCTATAAGCTCCGCCATGCCTCCTGGAAGGGACGCAGACGGCCACAAGGCTTGGGCAATACTCTGCATCACCTGCCGAACTTGTTCGTGCAGTTGTGAGAGCTCTGGCAGAAGATCACCCGAGGACCCGAGCATCTCCTCCGCAGGACGACCTGTCAGCATACCTGCAGACATAACGCTGTTAGCAGGCTTCTTCGCCGAACTCCTTTAAAAAGTTCATTCAAGCACTTACTAAAAATGCTGCGCTGAAGTCATTTATTCTCCTTCACGGAGTCTGCAAGCTGGGCTCGGACATCCTTCAGTTCCACGCCTAGCCGGATATTGGCATCTTGGAGATCATTTTTCTCCTGCCTGACTCGCGTCAGCACGCGCTCGCCAGCATTTCGCTGTTGATCGTCACGTGCAGTATCCGCGTCCACGGCCTCCGTATTCCCTCCGGGGCCACCTACAACAACTTTTGTTAGGTGTGCATATACGCCGCATACTACCTGGTACTCATATTCTTTGCAATAGACAAAAGAGTTACCAGGGGGACCCTTTTTGGACTCCTTCAATGCGGCAACAGCGGCTTCCAGCGGGGCCTTGCACTCGTCCAGCTCTTGAGATAGTTGGGAATTCTTCTCCATAAGAACGTGCACAAATAATGATCCTTAAATCAGTTGCGTGAACTGTTTCAAGTCTCAGGGGCTACTTGATCAGCTTGAAGTTGTTGCTGCTTTTTCTTCAGGCTATTTTTCGTGGCCATAAGCTGGCGCTTGAAGCGCTCTTGTTCGACGGGATCCTCTAGCACGGCGAATTCATCATCGCTGAGGCTTGCCTCGTCTTCAGAGGGGGGCATGTAATTAGCATCCTCCGCCTCTCCGTCTGCCGCTCTCTCAGCAGGGCTGGCTCCTCCATCATCCTGCTCTAAATCTTGCTGGAGGGGGTTGTTGTTGTCTTCGGCACTATCCAGAGTGTTATTACCTCCTGTGCCGGTATCACCACTTTTTCTTTGGCGGGACTTAGAGCGGCGCCGCTGACGTCAGCGCTTGGGTTGCTTCTTGGAGGGGTCATCCTCCGCTGTCTCGTTGCCATTGCCTTCTTTGGGTGTATCCACCATGTATATATCGTATGATGAGGTGGCAGTCCAGTGCCCTATGGGCAGTGGTTCCTCTTCGTCTCCCGCATCCTCGTCCATACCGTTGATATCTTCGGAGTCAAAGTCGAGCATGTCGGTTAAGTCGTCGATAGTGGCTACTAAGTGGGTGGTGGGTGGGCTGCGAATTTCTTCGTCGTCTGCATCCCAGTCCTGCCAGACATAGTTCGGCCAGGATCCTCCTGACAAGGAGAGAGACCTTAATGAGTTCAGTATATCGCCGAAGGGCGAGTGCTGAAAGATATCTGCGGAGGTAAACTCCATGATCGGCGCCCAATCAGATTCGATAGGAACGGGCGCAGGCGGTTCGGAGTCCATGGCCGGAGAAGGATCTGGCAGTTTAACAACACGACTCTCGTGCAAGGTAAGGTCGATGTTCAGCTCGATCGCTGCTGAGGGTGAGGCCTCCGTGGCGGGGTCCATCCACCCGTCCGTGGAAGGCGCAACTGGCTCCAAATTGAGGGTCGGAGCGGCCGCCGGTGCGATCTCCTTAACATTGTCCGATGGTAGGGCTAAATCGTACTCATTGTGACCGCGTGACGCACAAGGCAGAGGCTCGAATTCGTCGAAGATCAAGACTCCGCGGATATTGGCCGTGTAGTTTAAGCTTCCAAACCTGCCTGGTGGCCAGGGACGTAACTTTCAATCTGCTCTAGATGGCCAAGCGAATTGGCCCGCAGTGCAAAGCTGCCGAACACGAAGATCTGTCCGGGGAGAAAGTCTCACCGTGGACTGCATCGTTATAGATGATAGTAGGAGCCATCAAGCCTAACGGTGACGACACAGATGAACTCTCAATGAAAGCACCAATGTCGGTGTCAAAACCGGCGGATCTCGGGTAGGGGGTCCCGAACTGTGTGTCTAAGGCGGATGGTAACAGGAGACAGGGGACACAATGTTTTACCCATGTTCGGGCCCTCTTGATGGAGGTAAAACCGTACGTCCTGCTTGATTAATATGGATGATATGAGTAGTACAAGAGTAGATCTACCATGAGATCAGAGAGGCTAAACCCTAGAAGCTAGCCTATGGTATGATTGTCTGTTGTCCTATGGACTAAAACCCTCCGATTTATATATACACTGGAGAGGGTTAGGGTTACACAAGGTTGGTTACAAAGGAGGAGATACACATATCCGTACTGCCTAGCTTGCCTTCCACGCCAAGTAGAGTCCCATCCGGACACGAGACAAAGTCTTCAATCTTGTATCTTCATAGTCTAACAGTCCGGCCAATGGATATAGTCCGGTTGTCCGAAGACCCCCTAATCCAGGACTCCCACAAGACTCTTTAAGACTAGCATGAGTACCATTCATGGCCTTGTGAGCCTTGTCAAGTATATCAAACTCCTCCTTGACTCTAGCAAGATCAACCCCAAGTTTGGCTTTCTCGGAATTTAGCACACGAGATGTAACACGAGCATGATCAAGATCTTTCTTCAATTTAGCATGGTCATCGTTGTGTGACTCCTCAAGAGCCAAACGATGACCCCGCTCTTCCTCAAGGGCATTAGAGAGATCCTATATATCATCGGCATAGTCACGACTATGCCCCTCCATCTTAGAGATGGTGTCTTCGTGAGCCTCGATCATGTCATTGGCTTCACCGAGTTGTTCCAAGAGAGCAACGAAGTGCTTCTTGGATTTACCCTTGAGCTTACTCATAAAGGACTCAAATTCATTTTCTTCCATGTTAGAGCCCCCACTTTCATCAATGCAATACGTCAAAGAAGGATGAGTAATGATGGTAGTTTTGATGTTGGGGGTTACCTTGTTGGTGGCTTTAGCCATGAGGCACTTGGCGGTGATGTTCTCATTGGGTGAGTCGAAGAGGGACGCTCGTGGAGTTGTCGCAATGACCATGGAGGCGATGGAAACTGGCTCACCATCTTCATCATCATCATCCTCATTGTACTCTTCTTGTGCCACCAATCCCTTGGGAAGAGTCTTCTTGGTGAATTTGTTCTTGTTAGGGAAAGACTTGGCCTTGTCCTTCCTGATGAGCTTGCCACCATTGTCTTCCCTCTTCTCATAGGGACACTCCGCAAAAAAGTGGCTCACATTGCCAAAATTATAGCAAGTCCTCACATGTTGCTTGCCCTTGGCGCCACTTGAGTTGCTCTTGTTGAAGTTGGGCCTTGAGTTGTTCTTGCTCCAAAATTGTCTTGAAGCGAGAGCCATGTGCTCATGATAATCATATTTTGTATCCTCGGGGTTACTCTCATCTTCTTCCTCTTCCTCCTCTTCTTCCACACTAGCCTTGGCTTTTAAGGCAAGGTTGGGCTTCTTTGCTCTTTGATAACGCAACACCGCATTGTCGGTGGTCTTGTCCAAGATACTCATTGCCACAAACTCATCCAACACTTCACTTGAGGACAAGGTGTGGAAGTACAACCTTTGATGGATGACAGAGGACATGGCCTTATGGTAAGGCATCATGGCTTTGAGAAACTTCCGCTCGATCCAATTGTCATTTGTATCCTTGCTCCCATGATCTCGAAGTGAGACCGCGAGTGTGGTTAGTCTTCGGTAGAGCTCACGAGGTTCTTCACCTTTATTCATGGAAAATTCATTAGGTTCATCTTGCACCACTTCATAGTTGGAGCGTTGAATGCTTGCGCTTCCCTTGTAAAGGGAAACGACATGATGCCATGCTTCCTTTGCCGTGGTGAATTGTCAGAGATGTGCAATATCTTCAAGAGGGATTGCATCTTGGATGATGAAGAGAGCATTCTCGTTGAATTGATGATCCATGGCTTCTCTAGGGGTGAAGTTTCTTGAGTCATGCGGATAGAAACATTGCTCAATGATGCTCCAAAGGTTAGTATTAACATGATTTAAATGATGTTTAAAGCGATAGACCCAAGCGTCAAACTCCTCATTTTCACAATCTTAGGAGGAGGACCGCCATGATTTAAATGTGTGGAGGGAATCAGTCCTCCATAGGTAATTGGAGGTTCCACATGGGCAAAGATGCCACTACCAATTCTACCACTAGAAGAAGGAACTTTCTCACTAGTAGCTTCAACCTTGCCGGAGTTAGCATCCGTCACCTTGTTAGTGGGATCAACCACTTCCAACGGTGCGGTGGATAATTTGAGACCATCAAGAAAGTTCTTGAGCATGCCTTTGACCTCGGCCGTCATGGAGGTTTTCAATGTGTCCAAAGTCACATTGAACTCCTCGCGTGAGACCGAGGTTCCCCCATGGTCGTAGACGAGTAAGGAATCACACTGGGGTGCTCCTCCTCACTGTCTACGGTGTCATCCATACTCTTCAGACGCAAAAGTCCTTAATAAAGAGACTAGGCTCTGATACCAATTGAAAGGATGGATATAGTTAATTAGAGGGGGTGAATAGGCAACTAACAATTTTTAGCTTTTCATTATGAATTTAAACTTTGCATCAAAGTGGGTTGTCTAGATATGCAACTAGGTGAACAACCTATATGATGCAACAACAATAAGTACACAAGCAAGCAAGGGATGTAACACAAGATAAGCTTACTTGAGTGAAGGGACGAGATAACCAAGAGTGGAGCCGGTGAAGACGAGGATGTGTTACTAAAGTTCCTTCCCTTTGAGAGGAAGTATGTCTCCGTTGGAGCTGTGTGAGGCACAATGCTCCCCAAGAAGCCACTAGGGCCACCGTATTCTCCTCACGCCCTCACACAATGCGAGATGCCGTGATTCCACTAGTGGTGCCCTTGAAGGCGACGACTGAACCTTTACAAACAAGGTTGGGGCAATCTCCACAGCTTAATTGGAGGATCCCAACAACACCACAAAGCTTCACCACAATGGAATATGGATCCGCGGTGACCTCAACCGTCTAGGGTCCTCAAACACCCAAGAGTAACAAGATCCAAGGTTGTCAGAATCGCGATTTTATTATACGATTCTACGACTTTACGATCCAAACAAACCAATCTGATTCTACGATTTTAGTTCATAGAATCTACGTTTTTACGATCCTGATACTGAAGATTCTACGATTTGCGATCCTACCATCCGAGCTCCAATCCGATTCAAAATCATGATTCTGACAACCTTGACAAGATCCGCAAGTGATTAGTTGGGGAATCAAATTTCTCTTGGTGGATGTGTAGATCGGGGCATTCTCAACCAATCCCTAGGAAATCAACAAGTTTGATTGGCTAGGGAGAGACATCGGGTGAAAATGGAGCTTAGAGCAACAATGGAGCTTAGGGGTGAAAGAGGTGGTCGACTCGGAGAAGAAGACTCCCCTTATATAGTGGAACAACAAATCCAACCGTTATCCACTAACTCAGCCTGCGACGCACGGTACTACCGCACCAGAGACGCGGTACTACCGCCAGGGCCCGCGGTACTACCGCATGGCACTGTGGTACTACCACTGTCGCAGCAGTAGCTACACCAGCCCTGATGCGTTGAAGTAGAGGGCGGTAGAACCGCTGGCGCGGTACTACCACAAGGCATGGATAGTCTAGATTGGGAAGACATGGACATATAAAAATACATCCGTCGCAACTTCCGTTGAGTTTCAATCTATGCAAAAATCCGACATGGTACTACCGCAAGCTAGGAGCGGTACTACCACGTAGGGCGCGGATGTAAAAAATTACATCCGGCCCTACTTCCGCTCGTCCTGCTGAGCCTGGCGCGAGGCCACGGTACTACCGCGTCCGAGAAGCGGTAATACCGTGAGCACCTGCGGTACGACCGCGCCCAAGGCAGGTACTACCACAGGGGCCTGCGGTACTACCGCTCTGAGGAGCAGTACTACTTCATGCCCTAGTTCAGCAACACTAGAAGTCATTCCTTTTGCAGAGATGCAGAGAAAAGGGAGGATGCTCCAAAGAGCCAAAGGAAAGGTGGTGCAAAAGAACAGACGTGTACGTGTTGATTCCACCCAAACCTTTCCAACAGGGACCCCCTCTTAATAGTATGACTTCCCTAAGACTCAAATCCACCGAAAAGAAACATAGAGAAACGCCGTCTTCAATAGTCTTCGAGGGGCACCAAATTGTCTTGTGCCTAGACATGATATATCTGAAATGTTCAATGCACACAATTAGTCCGCAAAAGCATTTTCATCAATCAGCAAAACTACTAAGGGATAAATATGCCCTTACAATGATGTCAACTACATGATCATGCAAGGCAATATGACAATGATGGAGCGTGTCATAGTAAACGGAACGGTGGAAGGTTGCATGGCAATATATCTCAGAATGGCTATGGAAATGCCATAATAGGTAGGTATGGTGGCTATTTTAAGGAAGGTAAATGGTGGGTTTATGGTACCTGCGAAAGTTGTGTGGTACTAGAGACGCTAGCAACGGTGGAAGGGTGAGAGTGCGTATAATCCATGGACTCAACATTAGTCATAAAGAACTCACATGCTTATTGCAAAAATCTACAAGTCATAAAAAACTAAGCACTATGCGCATGATCCTAGGGGGATAGATTGGTAGGAAAAGACCATCTTCGTCCCCGACCGCCACTCATAAGGTAGACAATCAAAGAAATACCTCATGCTTCAAATTTGTTACACAACGATTACCATACGTGCATGCTACGGCACTTGCAAACCTCAACACAAGTATTTCTCAAATTCATAATTAATTTACTAGCATGACTCTAATATCACCATCCTCATGTCTCAAAACAATCATCAAGCATCAAACTTCTCATAGTATTCAATGCACTTTATATGAAAGTTTTTATTATACCCATCTTGGATGCCCATCATATTAGGACAAGTTTTATAGCCAAAGCAAATTACCATGCTGTTCTAAAAGACTATCAAAATAATATAAGTGAAGCATGAGAGGTCAATAATTTCTATAAAATAAAACCACTGCTGTGCTGTAAAAAGGTATAAGTGAAGCCCTAGAGCAAAATTGTATAGCTCAAAAGATATAAGTGAAGCACATATAGTATTCTAATAAATTCCGATTCTTGCGTATCTCTCCCAAAAGGTGTGTACAACAAGGATGATTTTGGTAAACTAAAAAGCAAAGAATCAAATCATACAAGACACTCCAAGCAAAACACATATCATGTGGTGAATAAAAATATAGCCTCAAGTAAAGTTACCGATAGACGAAGACGAAAGAGGGGATGCCTTCCGGGGCATCCCCAAGCTTAGGATTTTGGTTGTCCTTGAATTTTACCTTGGGGTTCCTTGGGAATCCCCAAGATTAGGCTCTTGCCACTCCTTATTCCAAAATCCATCAAATCTTTACCCAAAAACTTGAAAACTTCACAACACAAAACTCAACAGAAAATCTCATGAGCTCCGTTAGTATAAGAAAATAAACCACCACTTTAAGGTAATGTAATGAACTCATTATTAATTTATATTGGTGTTAAACCTACTGTATTCCAACTTCTCTATGGTTCATACCCCCCGATACTAGCCGTAGATGCATCAAAATAAGCAACCAACACGCGAAAAACAGAATCTGTCAAAATCAGAACAGTCTGTAGCAATCTGTAGGTTTCGAATACTTTTGTAACTCCAAAAATTCTGAAACATTAGGAAGAGCAGGACAATTTTTATATTGATATACTGCAATTGGAGTTGGTATTTTATCGCACTCTGGTAATAAATGAAAATTATTTTTGTTAGCACATACGTTCTGTTTTCATCAGCAAGATCAAACAACAATCACCCAAGAAGATCCTAAAGGCTTTACTTGGCACAAACACTAATTGAAACATAAAAAACACAATTATAACAAAGTATAGATAAGTTATTTATTACTAAACAGGAACAAAAAGTAAAGAACGAAAATAAAATTGGGTTGCCTCACAGCAAGCGCTATCGTTTAACGCCCCTAGCTAGGGATAAAAACAAGAATAGATCTAGGTATTGTCATCTTCGGTATGCAATTCTTCCATTGAACAATTTTAACCCTTAGGAGGTTCTTTTTTTGCTAATGATCAAACTCCTAGGTAGGAAATCAAGAAATTCATTTTTAGCAAAAGGTTCCTTAATGATATCGAAAAAGTTTGGGTGAACACTTATTGATTTGAGGTCTTCATTTTTCTTACTAGAAGATTCACCCTTATTTTTAGGAACATAGATAAGCTTGGCAACTTTGGCACAAGGAGGAATTGAGGTATTTTTAATGGAAGAGAAAGCGGACCCCAAGTTGGTAATAATATTTTCGAGTTTATCAATTCTAATGGAATTTTGATCTATCTTCTCGTTAATATGGGTTCCTTTTCCTTAAGATTTTTCAGAGTAACTCCTACCTTAGATCCATATTGAGTAATTTGTTTGTGGATCTTTTTATCCAAATTTTCAATTAACTCTATAGTGGCAATTTTATTTTCAATAATATCAAGCCTTTGCATCACATGTTCCAGAGTTAAAATATTTCCATTGACCAAAAGAGGTGGTGGGCCTAACAAATCTATCATACCATTATAAGAATAAAAAAGATGGCTTCCCAAGAAATTCCCTCCAGTAATGGTGTCAAGAACATATCTATACCAAGGTGTGATGCCTATGTAAAAATTGTGAAGAAGAACGGAAGTAGATTATTTTATAGTAGATTTATTTTGAGCATTGCAAATTCTATACCAAGCATCTTTTAGGTTTTCTCCCTCCCTTTGTTTAAAATTAAGAACTTCATTATCGGGGGTATTAACAATGATAGGAGAACTAGCCATGAAGGCAAAACAAACGATCTAACACACGGACGCACAAGAGGCAGTTGAAAAGAGACGAATGGAAAAGGGGCGAAGAAAAGGCAAAGGTTTTCGAAAATAGTTCTAGAAGTAGGGTGATACATCTCTGTCGTATCTACTTTTCCAAACACTTTTGCCCTTGGTTTGGACTCTAATTTGCATGATTTGAATAGAACTAATCCAGACTGTCGTTGGTTTCAGCAGAATTGCCATGGTGTTATTTTTGTGCAGAAATAAAAGTTCTTGGAATGACCTAAAAATCAATGGAGATTATTTTTGGAATATATAAAAAATACTGGCGAAAGAATCAAGGCCAGGGGCCCACACCCTATCCACGAGGGTGGGGCGCACCTACCCCCCTGGGCGCGCCCCGCTGCCTCGTGGTCCCCCTGGTGCTCCTTCAACCTCAACTCCAACTCTATATATTCGTGTCAGGGGAGAAAAAAAATGAGAGAGAAGGATTCATCGCGTATTACGATACGGAGCCGCCGCCAAGCCCTAAACTTTCTCGGGAGGGATGATTTGGAGGCCGTTCGGGGCTCCGGAGAGCGGAATCCGTCGCCATCGTCATCATCAACCTTCCTCCATCACCAATTTCCTGACGCTCACTGTCGTGCGTGAGTAATTCCGTCGTAGGCTTGCTGGACAATGATGGGTTGGATGAGATTTATCATGTAATCGAGTTAGTTTTGTTAGGCTTTGATCCCTAGTATCCATTATGTTCTGAGATTGATGTTGCTATGAGTTTGCTATGCTTAATGCTTGTCACTAGGGCCCGAGTGCCATGATTTCAGATTTGAACCTATTATGTTTTCATGAATATATGTGAGTTCTTGATCCTATCTTGCAAGTCTATAGTCATATATTATGTGTTATGATCCATTAACCCTGAAGTGACAATAATCGGGATACTTACCGGCGATGACCGTAGTTTGAGGAGTTCATGTATTCACTATGCGTTAATGCTTTGGTCCGGTACTCTATTAAAAGGAGGCCTTAATATCCGTTAGTTTACAATAGGACCCCGCTACCACAGGAGGGTAGGACAAAATATGTCATGCAAGATCTTTTCCATAAGCACGTATGACTATATTCGGAATACATGCCTACATTACATTGATGAACTGGAGCTACTTCTGTGTCACCCTAGGATATAACTATCGCCTGAGGAATCGCATCCGACATAATTATCCATCACTGATCCATTCCCTACGAGCTTTTCACATATTGTTCTTTGCTTATTTACTTTCCTGTTGCTACTCTTACAATCACTATAAAACCAAAACTGCTACCGTTACTTTTGCCACCGTTACCACTACTATCATATTACTTTGCTACTAAATACTTTGTTGCAGATATTAAGTTTCCAGGTGTGGTTGAATTGACAACTCAGCTGCTAATACTTGAGAATATTCTTTGGCTCCCCTTGTGTCGAATCAATAAATTTGGGTTGAATATTCTACCCTCGATAACTGTTACGATCCCCTATACTTATCGATAGCTATAGACTGATGTTTGATAAAGAAACACGTTGAGACTATTACCTTGCCTGCTCCCTCTTTGTTTGACATATTTTCAGGCACGTTCGTTATTCTGCCCTAGACCATTCAGGCATACCAGACCCTGACATCATCTCCAGAGCCGGAGCCACTAGCTGATCCTCACTGTCAGTCTGTTTAACAGTGGGATCCGGAGGAGATTCCCAATCAGTGGCACCCCGAAGACCCACCTCAGTACGCCCCCAGCTACAACTTTGATCCTTGGGCGTAGACCAACTTAGGCCAAAACCTATGCTTGGGGGAGTACTTACTTCTCACCGACATTACATTTATGTTCACACACTCATGCCAGTTCTCGGTGCTCATACTTTTTCATTGTATCATCCATGTTAATCTATTTTCTTTTTAAGCTTTCTTTTTCTGTGTTTGAAAAACCTTAAGAAAAATCAAAAAAAAAGTTGAAGCTTTTAGCTAGTTTACTTTTCATGCCTATAGTATAGTAATTAAAAAGAAAACCCAAAAAGATTTCTCGTTCTTCTTCTGCTTGTTGGGAGCTTTCCCGTGTAAATAGTTTTGTTTCTTTTCTTTGGGGTCGAGAGGAGAAGACCACGATGAAAATGTTGAGTGGCTCTTGTTGGTGTCAAAACCGGCGGATCTCAGGTAGGGGGTCCCGAATTGTGCGTCTAGGCCGGATGGTAACAGGAGGCAAGGGACACGAAGTTTTACCCAGGTTTGGGCCCTCTTGATGGAGGTAAAACCCTACGTCCTGCTTGATTAATATTGAAGATATGGGTGTTACAAGAGTAGATCTACCATGAGATCAGAGAGGCTAAACCCTAGAAGCTAGCCTACGGTATGATTGTATGTTGTGATTGTTGTCCTACGGACTAAAACCCTTCGGTTTATATAGACACCGAAGAGGTTTAGTGTTACACAAGGTCGGTTACGAAGGAGGAGATATCCATATACGTATTGCCTAGCTTGCCTTCCACACCAAGTAGAGTCCCATCCAGACACGAGACGAAGTCTTCAATCTTGTATCTTCATAGTCTAACAGTCCGGCCAATGGAGATAGTCCGACTATCCGGAGACCCCCTAATCCAGGACTCCCTCAGTAGCCCCTGAACCAGGGGTCAATGACGATGAGTTCGGCGTGCAGTTGTCTTCGGCGTTGCAAGGCGGGTTCCTTCTCCGAATACATGACAGAAGAAGTTGAATACGAGGATAGTGTCCGACCCTGCAAAATAAATTCCACATTCAACTGCAGAGAGAATAATGTTTTAGCAGATCTAATCCACTAGCTTGTTTTGGCAACATGACGTTATGTCATGGCCCGGTGATTATTCGAACCGTTTCTCTTAACTAGCTCCACACATAATGCGAGGCGGTTTCCTGACACGTCTTGCCGAAGCGGAGATCGTGTTCCCCTAATTACATGATTCTCATTAATGCGGTTCGTGGGTAACCCAACCGTGTCTAGGACTCCTAGATTATAGGTAAGTCCTAAACGGCTACGGAGAGGACGCTTGATATTCACCCTCTTTATAAGGGTACAAGTTCTCGCTTTTTCCCTCCCGTGCTCAACCAAACCCTTCCCCCGCCTCGAGTTCTAACACCCAAATCCCAGGTCAGGTGCTCCGGATCATCAACCATGTCCGGATCCAGCCTTCAAGGCCGATGGACGCCCTCCTCCATTACGGAAGAGGACATCAAGAAGTTGAGGGAGGCAAGATATCTGACCGCCGAGGTGTCGTATTGGCTGCCTCCTCGAGGGCAGGTCATCCCTACTTCTGAACCCAATGAGAACGTTGTGTTCGTCTCCCACTTCCTCCGAGGTCTAGGCCTCACTCTTGATCCTTTCGTCAGGGGCTTGATGTTCTATTACGGGTTAGATTTCCAAGATCTAGCCCCGGACTCCTTTCTCCACATCACGATATTTATTGTCGTGTGTGAGGCCTTCCTCCGCGTTACCCCTCACTTTGGCCTGTGGCTCAAGACCTTTGAAGTAAAGTCGAAGATGATCGAGGGGCAACAAGCCGCGTGCGGAGGTGCATCAATAGGCAAGATGGCAGGAGCTCCATGGCCAAGAGGTTCCTTTCTAGAGGTGCCCGAATTATGGCAACGGGAGTGGTTTTATGTCACGGCTCCCAGAAGTGCCAAGTGGGCAGCTGCCCCCGCTTTCCGCTCGGGCCCCCCACCACAACTGATGTCATGGATCGGCAGGGGTTTGAGCTAGGGTCCAGCCAAGGACGTGCCTATGCTGCAAAGCCGCATCCGAGATCTCTTCGAGGGAGATTTCAATTTGGTTGCGGTAATACAAGTTATGCTGGTTCGCAAAGTCCAGCCTTGCAAACGCCGGCCCCTGCGCTTGTGGGAGTTCAACCCAGAGGGACCACGTGCCATTCAAAGTTTCCTCGGCCTAACGCACGAGGAGATGTACAAGTCATTCTTCGGACCTCAAGTGGAATGTCCGGATATCACCGAGGACGTGGGCCTGAGCAGTAACCGCGCCGCCGAACAAGTAAGAAATCCTCTAGCCGAACACACTGTCTTTTATTTGAGGTTATTTTTGAGAGTTCGCCTTTTGACCAGGACTGGCTAACAAAGGCGACGATGATTCGGTGTTTGGCCGCCCTCCCTGAGGGTTTGGAAACTCCGGTATTGGAGAAGATGCTCGAGGTCGCACCTTGCCCGGAGCCCTTGAAGGAAGATACCGAGGGAGATAATACGGGCGGATGCGGGCCCCCATCGCCATCCGCTCCAACCGAGGGAACGAGTGTCTCCACGAAGGAGGACGATCGGGGGAGGAAAAGGACTGCTTCCGAGGATCCAGAAGCCAAAGCCTCCAAATGGGAGAAGAGGTCTCCCACTGAGGGTCCTGCCTTGGGGGGTGCTTCTGCCGCACAGAGTCCGCGGGGGGATCAGCCCTCCAACGAGTCATAAGTGATCCAAAATATTTCAGTAGTAAGGGTATGCTATTTTTTTCCTCTGAGAAAATAACCACTGCATCTATCTTGCAGTGCGGGCCTCAGCCCCTCTCAAATGAGCTCGTCTTAGGGGGATCTTCTTCTAGAGATGATGGAGAGCGAAACGCCTCCCCCGGACTCCTCCGCTCCAGAAGCGGGCGACCCCGAAGTGTCGTCGCGGAGGGCCTCTCCGGATCCGGTGAGGCCAGAAGATAATCCCGTAGACTCCGCAGTTCCCTAGTGTGCGGCTTCCGAAGAGAGCATATGAAAGAGTCCGGCACCGTCTGGTGTGCGGTCGGACGTTCTGAGGGAGTTGGTGGGGCGAGCGGCCATTCAGAAGAGCACCATACGCTGATGGGTACGGTGATGGAGAGAATCTCGTCCGCTGAAAGCGGATTACATGAAGCCTTTATGAGTCTATTGACAGGTTTGAGGTATGTGAGATAATATGTGATAGTACTGCACATGTTATAGTAACCCCTGAGACTCTTGTTGTCGTCGAGAACGGCGGCGACCAGAGGATCATATTCCCAGGCAATAACCAAACTGCCTTTATGTGCAGGTGGTGGGAGCTCCGGTGGATAGCCGAACTAAGGAGTTTGCCCAATTAAAATGGCAACTGGATGCGGCAGACGCCGACATCGAGCTTGTTAACACGAGGCTTGACGAAGCACAGGGTAAGTGTTATTATCCGGTGAACACCACATAGTAAGAGCAGCATAGTGACAGTATCTTTAATATGTTGTGACTGCAGATGGAGCTGCCACCGTGGAAGCCTTGCGGGCGGAACTTGCCCGAGCCAAGGAACAAGCGAGGATTAGTAATGCGGCTGCTTTGAAGGCGGCCGAAGAGTTGAAAGCCGAGAAGGCCGCACATTGCGAGAGCCATGAGAAGATGGCCAAGATGGCCGTAGAATTGAAAGACACTGCCGACCGTTGCCGGGTTCTTTAGAAAGAAAACCGAGCGAAGGCAACGGACCTTGAAAAGGCCGTGGCGGCAGACAAAGACACTCGTTCTACTATGAGAGCGAAGAAGGAGGATCTGCGTGAAGCCGGGGATATTGCAGCTGGGAAACCCTTCATATTACATAGGAAGTTCGGAGATCCTCGGTATGCCCCTCTGGATCGGCTGTGGAGTTTGGCAGATGCGTATATGGATTTGGCGGCGAGTGCTGCCGATGCGGCCAAGTACTTCCAAGGTCCAACAGATCGTGAAGTGGACAAGCTGTTCTGGATGCAATTCCATGTTCCGGAAAGTATGCTTTCATTGACTGACTAGCTAGCTGAATGGGCCGAACTAAATAGGTTGTCCGGACTCGCCATGTGGTCTATTGTGGATCAGCTATGGTCAGAAAGACCAAAGCCGAACAGCTATTTCAGCTTAGTGCAGCAATTCCTTGATGCGGTGCCGCGCATTAATGCGATGAAGAGGTCGGCATGCATAGAAGGCTCGCGGATGGCCCTTGCCCGTGTTAAAGCATATTGGGCGGAGATGGATGCTACCACAGTTGCGGCGTATGGTTCGGCCATAGGCCGTGTGGCTGCCGAACACTATTTCGAGGAAGTTCTCGAGGGTGCTCGTTTGATAAAGGCCTAGTGCTCGAAAAATATTATGTTTGAGTGATATGTATTCTCATTGTAAACATAATGCTTTTATGAAGTTTTTTAAAAGGCTATGTTTATACTTTTACCTGAAAGTAGTACGATGCCTCTTGTGCGGCCGTTTTTGTATACATGTGTATAACCTGAAATATTGCAGCCGTCGGCTTCAACCCCCACGCATATAATGCAGAGGTGCTCGCAAAAAACGCGTTCTCACACTTAATCCAACGTCTTGGTCCTGATAAGGAGGTGATAGCACAACGAGCGAGGCAACCGGACTATAATGCTTGAACACTTTCACTTAGCCATAGGAGTTTAACAGTGGGGCTACTAGATAGCCCCTGGTGGCTCCGCACTCTCCCGGTCGCGGGGTGCATATATGCCTGGCCGGAAAACGGCCCTTTGTTAAGGAGGAGGAATTCTAACATTTCGATAGGCCATCGAGTGGTTGACCAGTCTCACGCTATATCATGACAGTCAGTTTTCGGCTTTCTCTACTGAGGCGCTCGTCTGGATGAACTAGGGCACAATCGCAGTAGTTCTCCTGGTGCTACCTTAGCCAGTAAAGCAGAATGTAAGACACCAAAACACAGGAGCCGGGCAAACCCAACATTTGACCAAAGACAATGATTCGGAGCTGATGCATATAAGGCCGAACTCGCGACGCCGAACACTCCCTAAGGTATTCGGTCTTTATGGTATAAACCGGGCCGAAGTAGTGCCGCTTGTAAGAAGCCCCTTGTGTCTAGGTACGTGCATTATTCTGATGTGGCCACATGCCAAGACATCAGCATCCTTATCAATTGTGCCGAGAATTCGGTGGATATGTATCAACAAGAGACAGTAAAAATGGTTTACGCAGGGTCTTAATCTAAAAATAATCCTTGGAGCGGGTCCCTGCTGCACGTCTGCGCCTGTGTCTCCATTGTGCCGTATCCTGGACAGGTGTAGCAAGATGATTATCTGTAAAAGAGAGGAGCTTAGGTAAAAAAGCTGTCGTGCAAAAGGATAGTTTTGTAAATAAACCATGTATAATTCAGGTTGAGTAAGAATTGCCACTTGTCTGCACACGTTGAGCCCCTTGTATTTGTAATAGGGGTGTGATCATTGATCCGGTATAAATTGCATATAGCTGCACCAGACTCGTCTAACCGTGTCCAAGGTCGTGACGACCTGCTAAATGTTTTAGTTTGTGAGGCCGTGTTTAGTGTGCGGCTGTCAAGGCAGCCGCACGCTCTTCGGCGTGCAGGAATTGCTTAATATTTCTGTTCACTGTAATGATGCCATGCGGACCGGGCATCTTGAGTGTGAGGGATGCATAGTGTGGTATTGCGTTAAAGCGAGCAAAAGCTTCGCGCCCGAGTAGTGCTTGATAGCCACTTTGGAACGGAGCGATGTGGAAGGTTAGATGTTCGCTACAGAAGTTATCGGGGAAGCCGAATATAACTTTTAGTAGCAGGGAGCCCGTGCAACGAGCCCCTGGGCCTGGCGTTACTCCTTTAAAGGTAATATTGCTATGGTGAATTTTTGTTGGGTCTATCCCCATTTCGCGGATTGTATCCTGGTATATCAGGTTTAGGCTACTGCCACCATCCATCAGGACTCGTGCGAAGCGGTATCCGTCAATTATTGGGTCTAATACCAGGGCAGCCCATCCTGCATGTCGGATACTTGCTGAGTAATCATGATGGTCGAAAGTGATCGGTTGAGACGACTAGTGGCAGAACTCCGTGGTGATAAGCCTTCGGGTGTATTTTTCTGGGAGTGCCGTTTTGTTTCTTCCATTGATCACGTGTAATGCATTTACTGTTTTGACTTCTGGTGGGAATTTCTTTTGTTCCCCAGCGTCTCCCTTGATAGGCTCATCTTCATCTTCACTTGGTGTATCCTCCCCCTTGTGTACGGCATTGAGCTTGCCGGACTGCTTGAAGACCCAACATTCTCTGTGGGTATGATTGGCTGGTTTGCCAGGGGTGCTATGGACCTGACATATTTGGTCCAGAATTTTATTCAGGCTGGACAGTTCATCTCTGGCGCCTTTAGAGGGCGGCTTCTGACCTGGCTGAGAGCTTTTGAATCCGGCGTTTACTGCCGTGCTCTTCGTGTTGTTTCCTTTGTTCCGGCGTTTGTTATTGCTGTTGCGCCATGGTTTCCCGTTTTCATCTTTAACATCAGATGTACTGGGGTTGCTAGTGCTACATCGGGCTAGCCAGCTATCTTCACCCGCGCAAAAGCGGGTCATGAGGCTTGTTAATGATGCCATTGTTCTCGGTTTTTCTTGGCCGTGGTTTCGTGCAAGCCATTCGTCACGAACGCTGTGCTTGAAAGCTGCCAAGGCTTCGGCTTCCGGACAGTCGACAATTTGGTTCTTTTTAGTAAGAAACCTGTTCCAAAGCTTTCGGGCTGACTCTCTCCAGGCTGTTGAGTTATATGACTCAAATCATCCGCGTCCGGAGGTCGGACATAAGTCCCTTGAAAGTTTGCGCGAAAAGCGTCTTCAAGCTCTGCCCAGCTTCCAATGGAGTTTTCGTGGAGGCCTTTAAGCCAATGACGAGCTGGCCCTTTGAGTTTGAGTGGTAAGTACTTCATGGCGTGGAGATCATCTCCTCGAGCCATATGGATGTGGAGGATATAGTCCTCGATCCAGACCCCATGGTCTGTTGTTCCGTCGTATGCCTCTATGTTTACAGGTTTGAATCCCTCTGGAAATTCATGATCTAGCACCTCATCGGTGAAACATAGGGGGTGTGTGGCACCCCTGTATCTGGGTGTACCACGTTGTTCGGATGTTATATCGTATGCTGGGGCGTGCTTGCGTGGTCCATAGATGGATCTGGTTGCGCCATCCTTTTGGTGCAAGCCCCCGCGTGAATCGCGTATTGTCTTGTGAGTGGCATTGTTTGCCGCTCTATGTAGGCCGTGAGGTCATCTATCCGTCCAGGTGGCTGTTTTGACTTTTGGTTGTGAGGGGTCCGAAGCCTCTTCATTGAATATAGGTAGCAACTTCCGCTTTGGGTAGCTCTTGGGGGGGCGATTGTCGCCGTACTTCGCTGCTGTGTTGAGTACTTTACTCCATCTGATTTGGAGTGTGTCTTGTGCAGCCTTGAGCCTTTGCTTCTGCTTTTTTAGACTCCTCGCGGTGGCAACAAGCCTTTTACGAGCATTCTGCTGCTCCGGGTGCCTGTCCGGTGTTGTGTCGTCCGGACTATTATCTTTGACAGAATTGGCTTGTTCGGTTTGATTCTCGGTATTGCCATGGTACGGCAGTGGTTCGCCCTGCTCCAACGCTGGGTCTGTGTGATTGTTATTTCTGGCGAGGCAGGATTTAGGGCAGCGCTTGCGCCGTCGCTTTGACTGCTTCTCGAGGGAACAAGCCTTCGGTGCGTCCTTCCGTTCCTCGTCGTCGTTTTCTTTTGGTGTGTCCACTGTGTATACGTCATATGATGAAGTGGACGTCCAGCGCCCTGTGGGCGGTGGTTCATCTTTGCCTCCCGCATCATTGTCCATACCGTCGATGTCTGCGGAGTCGAAGTCGAGCATGTCAGTTAAATCCTCGATAGTGTCTACAAAGTGGGTGGTTGGTGGGCGTCGAATTTGTTCGTCGTACGCATCCCAATCTTGTTGGCCATAATCCGGCCAGGGCTCTCCTGACAAAGAGAGGGACCTTAGTGAATTCAGAATGTCACTGAAAGGCGAGTGCTGAAAGATATCCGCGGTGGTGAACTCCATGATCGGCGCCCAATCGGATTCAATTGGCAGGGGCGCAGATGGTTCGGGGTCCGGAAGAGAGTCCGGCACCTTGGGGTCACGGGTCATGCAGAGGATTATGCTGGTGTTTGGCTCGATCGCCGTTGAGACTGCAGCCCCTGAGGCGCTGTCTAGCCACCCGTCCTCGATTGGCGCAGTTGGATCCGAGCTAAGGGTCGGAGCTGATGCGGGCGCGGCTTCTGGGGTACCGTCCGGTGGCAGAGCTAGGTCATACCCATCGCGATAGTGCGGCATGCCCGGCTGTGGCTCGAATCCGTCGAAGATCAAGTCCCCACGGATGTTGTCCGTGTAATTCAAACTTCCAAATTTGACCTGATGGCCAGGGGCGTAGCTTTCAATCTGCTCCAGATGGCCAAGCGAATTAGCCCGTAGTGCAAAGCCGCCGAATACAAAGATCTGTCCGGGGAGAAAAGTCTCACCCTGGACCGCATCGCTACCAATGATAGTAGGAGCCATCAAGCCTAACGGCGACGACACAGAGGAACTCTCAATGAAAGCACCAATGTTGGTGTCAAAACCGGCGGATCTCGGGTAGGGGGTCCCGAACTGTGCGTCTTGGCCGGATGGTAACAGGAGGCAAGGGACACGAAGTTTTACCCAGGTTCGGGCCCTCTTGATGGAGGTAAAACCCTATGTCCTGCTTGATTAATATTGAAGATATGGGTGTTACAAGAGTAGATCTACAACGAGATCAGAGAGGCTAAACCCTAGAAGCTAGCCTATGGCATGATTGTATTGTTGTCCTATGGACTAAAACCCTTCAGTTTATATAGACACCGAAGGGGGTTAGGGTTACACAAGGTCGGTTACGAAGGAGGAGATATCCATATACGTATTGCCTAGCTTGCCTTCCACGCCAAGTAGAGTCCCATCTGGAAACGAGACGAAGTCTTCAATCTTGTATCTTCATAGTCTAACAGTCCGGCCAATGGAGATAGTCCGGCTATCCGGAGACCCCCTAATCCAGGACTCCCTCAGCTCTCCTATGCATTAATGTTGATCTAACAAAGAGCCTATATTACCTTGTCTTCTCCCATGTATTGAATGCTTGCAGATTCCAGCTTAGTCCAATGCACGTGCACTATTATTATTATCCACAATATTTTGTCATGCAAGTGAAAGGCAATAATGACGATATATGATGAACTGATTGAGATGAGGAAAGCTGGTATGAACTCGGCCTCTCTTGTTTTTGTAAATATGATTAGTCCATCATTCCTGATTCAGCCTATTATGAATGAAACATGTTTGCAATGACAATTAGAGATTATAGTTGCTTATTCCATGCTTAATTTGCTAGGAGTTTATAATGGTTTACCTTGTGTGCCAACATGCTATTAAAATGGTTGTGATGTGGTATGATAGGGTGGTATCCTCCTTTGAACGATTTGAGTGGGTTGACTTGGCACATGTTCACGCATGTAGTTGAAAACAAATTAAAATAGCCTCCACGATATTTATGTTCATGGTGAATTATATGCTACTCATGCTTGCATTCAGTGTTGATTAATTTTAATGCATGTTCATGACTGTTGTCGCTCTCTAGCTGGTCGCTTCCCAGTCTCTTTCTAGCCTTCACTTGTACTAAGCGGGAATACTGCTTGTGCATCCACCTCCATAAACCCCAAAGTTATTCCATATGAGTCCACCATACCTTCCTATATACGGTATCTACCTGCCGTTCCAAGTAAATTTGTATGTGCCAAACTCTAAACCTTCAAATAAACATTCTGTTTTGTATGCTCGAATAGCTCATGTATCAACTAGGGCCGTCTGCATCTTCCATGCTAGGCGGGTTATTCTCAAGAGGAGTGGACTCCGCTCCTCACTCACGAGAAAATGGCTGGTCACTGGGATGCGCAGTCCCATGATCAAATCAAATCAAAATAATTTCAAACAAAAATCCACCAGGTTTGTTGTTAGTTGGAGGCACCCGTTGTTTCGGGCAAGCCTTGGATTGATGCTTGTTGGTGGTGGGGGAGTATAAACTTTACCATTCTGCTTGGGAACCACCTATAATGTGTGTAGCTTGGAAGATATCGAGATCTCTCAGTTGTTATGTTGACAATGAAAGTATGCCGCTCAAAATATTATTCATATCTATTTCAAAACCGAGCTCTCGCACCTCTACAAATCCCTGCTTCTCTCTGCGAAGGGCTTATCTATTTACTTTTATGTTGAATCATCATCCTCTGATTAAAAAGCACTAGTTGGCGAGCACCGCTGTCATTTGCATGTATTATTGTTAGTTTACATTTAGTATGACTTGACTGTATCTTTATTACCATTAATTACAATTTCCAGTCAGCCCTTGATCATCAGGGGTGCTCTACATTTATGTTTTGCGGTCTCAGAAAGGGCTAGCGAGATAGCATCTTGTTATATAATATTATGATTGTTATGAGAAAGTGTTGTCATCCGAGATTTATTATTATTGCTCACTAGTTGATTATGCCATTTATATGAGTAAACATGAGACCAAAATGTTATTATGAATATGGTTAGTTCATAATCTTTGCTGAAAACTTGAATGCTGGCTTTACATATTTACAACAACAAGAGCAAACAGAGTTTGTAAAATTTTTCTTTATCACTTTCAGTTTGTCAATTGAATTGCTTGAGGACAAGCAAAGGTTTAAGCACGGGGGAGTTGATAAGTCTCCGTCGTATCTACTTTTCCAAAGACTTTAGCCCTTTTTTTCAACTCTAACTTGCATGATTTGAATGGAACTAACCCGGACTGAAGATGTTTTCAGCAGAATTGCCATCTTGTTATTTTAGTGCACAAATAAAAGTTCTTGGAATGACCTGAATATCAATGGAGATTATTTTTGGAATATATTAAAAATACTGGCGAAAGAATCAAGGCCAGGGGGCCCACACCCTGTCCACGAGGGTGGTGGCACGCCTACCCCCCTGGACGTGCCCCCTGCCTCATGGGCCCACTGGTGCTCCTCCGACCTCAACTCCCACTCTATATATTCGTGTTCGTGGAGAAAAAAATCAGAGAGAAGGATTCATCACGTTTTACGATACGGAGCCGCCGCCACGCCCTAAACTCTCTTGGGAGGGCTAATCTGCAGTCCGTTCGGGGCTCCGAAGAGGGGAATCCGTCGCCATCGTCATCATCAACCTTCCTCCATCACCAATTCCATGATGCTCATCGCCGTGCGTGAGTAATTCCATCGTAGGCTTGCCGGACAGTGATGGGTTGGATGAGCTTTATCGTGTAATCGAGTTAGTTTTGTTAGGGTTTGATCCCTAGTATCCATTATGTTCTGAGATTGATGTTGCTATGACTTTCCTATGCTTAATGCTTGTCACTAGGACCCGAGTGCCATGATTTCAGATCTGAACCTATTATGTTTTCATGAATATATGTGAGTTCTTGATCCTATCTTGCAAGTCTATAGTCACCTATTATGTGTTATGATCTGTTAACCCCGAAGTGACAATAATCGGGATACTTACCGGTGATGACCGTAGTTTGAGGAGTTCATGTATTCACTATGTGTTAATGCTTTGTTCTGGTACTCTATTAAAAGGAGGCCTTAATATCCCTTAGTTTCCAATAGGACCCCGCTGCCACGGGAGGGTATGACAAAAGATGTCATGCAAGATCTTTTCCATAAGCACGTATGACTATATTCAGAATACATGCCTATATTACATTGATGAACTAGAGCTAGTTCTATGTCACCCTAGGTTATAACTATTGCATGAGGAATCACATCCGGCATAATTATCTATCACTGATCCATTGCCTACGAGCTTTTCATATATTTTTCTTTGCTTATTTACTTTTCTGTTGCTACTGTTACAATCACTATAAAACCAAAACTTCTACTGTTACTTTTGCCACCGTTACCACAATTATCATATTACTTTGCTACTAAATACTTTGCTGCAAATATTTAGTTTCTAGGTGTGGTTTAATTGACAACTCAACTGCTAATACTTGAGATTATTCTTTGGCTCCCCTTGTCTCCAATCAATAAATTTGGGTTGAATACACTACCCTCGAAAATTGTTGCGGTTCCCTATACTTGTGGGTTACCATGGGGGAGAGGAAAACGAGAGGCAAATGGCAAATAATGTAATGCGAGGGAGAAGAGTTTATGATGGGTACTTGGTATGTCTTGACTTGGCGTAGATCTCCCCGGCAACGGCGCCAGAAATCCTTCTTGCTACCTCTTGAGCATGCGTTGGTTTTCCCTTGAAGAGGAAAGGGTGATGCAGCAAAGTAGCGTAAGTATTTCCCTCAGTTTTTGAGAACCAAGGTATCAATCCAGTAGGATACAACACACATGTCACCTAGTACCTGCACAAACAATCAAGAACATTGCAACCAACGTGATAAAGGGGTTGTCAATCCCTTCACGACCACTCGCAAAAGTGAGATCTAATAAAGATAGTAAAGTAAATATTTTTGGTATTTTTGTTGTATAGATTGGAAAGTAAAGATTGCAAAATAGTAAAATAGATGTGATGGAAATAAAAGAGATGCAACATAATAAGAAAGAGACCCAGGAGCCATAGGTTTCACTAGTGGCTTCTCTCAAGATAGCATGTATTATGGTGGGTGAACAAATTACTGCCAAGCAATTGATAGAAAACGCATAGTTATGAAGATATCTAAGGAAATGATCATAAATAGGCATCATGTCTGTGTCAAGTAGACCGAAATGATTCTGCATCTACTACTATTACTCCACACATCGACCGCTATCCAACATGCATGTAGAGTATTAAGGTCATAAGAACAGAGTAACACATTAAACAAGATGACATGATGTAGAGGGATAAACTCAAGCAATATCATATAAACCACATCTTCTTATCCTTGATGGCAACAGTACAATACGTGCCTTGCTTCCCCTACTGTCACCGGGAAAGGACACCGCAAGATTGAACCCAAAGCTAAGCACTTCTCCCATTGCAAGAAAGATCAATCTAGTAGGACAAACTAAACCGATAATTTGAAGAGACTTGCAAAGATATCAAATCATGCATATAAGAATTCAGAGAAGAACCAAATAATATTCATAGATAATCAAGTTCATAAATCCACAATTCATCGGATCTCGGCAAACAAATCACAAAAGAGTATTATATCGAATTGATCTCCAAGAACATTGAGGAGAACTTTGTATTGAAGATCAAAGAGAGAGAAGAAGCCATCTACCTATTTACTATGGACCCAAAGGTCCGTGGTAAACTACTCACGCTTCGTCGAAGAGGCTATGGTGTTGATGTAGAAGCCCTCCGTGATCGATTCCCCCTACGGCGGATCGCTGGAAAAGGTCCCAAGATGGGATCTCACGGGTACAAAAGGTTACAGCGGTGGAAAAGTGGTTTTGTGGCTCCCTCTCATCGATCTAGGGTATAAGAGTATATATAGGCAAAAGAAGTACATCGGTGGAGCTACGTGGGTCCCACGAGGGTGGGGCGTGCCTACCCCCCGTGAGTGCGCCCTCCTGCCTCGTGGCCGCCTCACGGAGTTCCAGAATTCAACTCCAAGTCTCCTGGTTTGCTTTCGGTCCAAGAAAGATCATTGCGAAGGTTTCATTTCATTAGGATTCCCTCTGGTATTCCTTTTCTACGAAACTCTAAATAGGCGAAAAAACAGAAACTGGCACTGGGCCTCCGGTTAATAAGTTAGTCCCAAAAATAATATAAAAGAGCATATTAAAGCCCATTAAACATCCAAAACAAATAATATAATAGCATGGAACAATCAAAAATTATAGATACATTGGAGACGTATCAATTATCTTGAATGGATATTAGTTTAATGAGCCATATGTTGTTAATAATTACCAAAACCACCCAGGGAATAGCTGCACTTTTAATCTCCCCCTTTTTTGGTAATTGATGACAACATATGGATCAAAGCTTCGACAAATAATAATAAGAATGAAATACATCGTCGCTTTGAGAAGTATGTGATAAGAAAGAGCCGCCCCTAAATTTGTGCATTATTTAAAATTTGCTTTTTGAATGCAAATTCACAATCGATTAGCATCATGGGTTACTCTTTCATGTCACATACATCTTCGTGGAGTGCTCAAAATGATAGAATATGAAATATGCACTCATCACCAAGACAAAGTGAATGATCATACATGAGAGATAGATAATAGATAATATCATCATCCAACGCACAAACATTAAAGCATTATATGATCAAACACATGACCATACAAGTATCTCACGCACACAACCATAAAGTATCATCCATGCAAGCAAACAAATAAGTAGCAAGAGAGGCAAACAGAAGGAAAACACACACACTCTCTCTCTCTCACACGAAGCACAAACATAAAGTATCATCCAGGCATGCAGGACAATAGGTTCCTACCTCATCAAGTACTTCCCAATACCCACATGTTATCAATTCCTAACCATGCAATGTTTGGGGGTGAAACTAATGCATAAAAACTGGGTAATGGAAAGTATGATCAAAGTGTGAACTTGCCTTGTATAGTTGACGAAGATGATTCGCACTCATAACTCTTGATAGTTCTACTCGTCACACTCTGTTCAATCCATTGTGAGCAAGCAATAGTAACCACACATAAGCAATCATTCAAAAGATCGAGAAGAAGGAAGAAGACAGTTTAGAAAATTTCAAAACCGAGCAAATAACTCTTGCAACATAAAACAATTTCTACTAGTAATAAAATTATGTGAATTTGGCTTTATCAGAAAGTTTAGGTCAAGAGCTTCGATTTGCAAAAATAATCAATTAAATCGGAGTTATAAAACTCAAGTTATGATAAAAAGAAGTTTGAATGTGAATCTGAACAAATTTCAAAATTTGAAAATTTCAAAAAGTTGATGTGACAGGTTCACTGGATAGGTGAAAACAAGACAAAACTATAGGCGCTCGTTTCATCTAATTTGGATGAACGAGTAAAAAGTTATGGCTATTTAAAAATCAGGGTCAAGCTATTTTACGGAAGAAAAATAGCTATGGCTAAAAAAATCTAGGTCTAATGTATAAATACATAGACTAATTGATAATCTAATTATTCTATCGTACTAGTCTAGAAATAATAAACTACAGAATTATAAAATAAAAAACAAAGTAAGATACCTATATAAGGCAGAGAAAAGACGATTTCGAAGAGAGAAGACAATTTCCAGAAGTCTCGCCGAAGAGGAGAAAAGTATTTTTCTTTAATGAATCTAGTCAACCAAAATATTGATTTAACCCGAATCGGATGATTTTTGGAGGCTCTATGGGTCTATATTTATAGCTGGAAAAGAGGTTTATGGGTCAAAGGCTAGGCAATATGGGACTAATCATATACGTACGTAGGTGAAATTTGAAAAAAATCATGGGCTAAAAGTTAGTCCCGGCCGCGCGCTGTAGTTTTTTTTAAACAAATTCAGTCAATTAAAAAAAGGCTGGCTGGGCCTGGCCCATGTAGGAGAGAAGAGAAAAAAATGATGGGGCACCCGATGCCACTATGCTGCGCACGTAGGCGACAGTTAGTTCCAGGCGTGCGCGCGGTTTTTTTTAGAAACAGAAAAGGGAAAAAGGAATAACGAAAACAAAAGTAAAATTATATATAGGCATATTATATATCGTAATTTTCAGAAAAAGATTTTCTATAACTTGAACAATTTTCTAGTGTCAAATAAAATCCACAAAAATTTAAATGATTCAAACAGTGTTTCTTCTACAATAAAACCCAATAAAAATCATTTTAGACATATCAAAATTATTTCTCTCCAATTTTCTGATGTGGAGAATCATTTTACCTATTTTTATTTTATTTTTGGAGAAAAATAATTTGAATACAACCCAAATAACTCCAAATTGAAAATAATTTCAATGGGACTTTAAATTTGATTCTTTTAAACTTCCAACTCATATTTCATATGTTTTGTAGAAGTCATTTTATATTCTCTCATGAAAATCATTGAGTTGCTTAAAGTTTCTAAATTTGAAATATTTCCAGATGAAATTCAAATCTTTTCAACAACTCTTTTCATTTATTTAAATGGAAGAAGTCATGGCATCTTCTCTCTAGGGTTTTGTGATGAAATAAATTTGAATTCTTGGAGATTAGAAAGCAAGGTGAAAGTTTTGGGAAAGTCATTTTATTCCCTCTCATTTAACTTTCAGAAATTTTCGAATTTCACTCGTTTTCTCACAAGCAACCACACCACAATCAAACAAAGCTATTTATTTAATATAACATTCCAAAATTTAGAATTTTGGGATGTTAAAATTTTCCATCCTTCATCTTGAACTTGTCAAGTTGGCTTTGAAGCACATCCAACTTGGATTCCTTGACAGAGTCGGTACCTTCGTGCATATCAATCAAAGTATCCCAAATTTCTTTTGCATTCTCAAGACGGCTGATTTTGTTGAATTCTTCGGGGCACAATCCGTTGAAGAGGATATCACAAGCTTGAGCATTATATTGCAACATCTTCAATTCTTCTGCGGTAGCTTCACGATTTGGTTCTCTCCCATCGAAGAATTCACCTTGCATGCCAATACACACAATAACCCAAACGGCAGGGTTATGTCCAAGAATATGCATTTCATCTTATGCTTCCAACTAGCAAAATTAGTACCATCAAAGTAAGGACCTGTACGGTGGTAACTTCCCTCGCTAGACGCCATACTCTCCTAGGTTGTGAAACCAAGGCTATGATCACCAAAGCTATGGAAATCAAGGCAAATGGAGAGCAAAGCTCTGATACCACTTGTAGGATCAAAAGTATGTCTAGAGGGGGGTGATTAGACTACTTGACCAAATAAAAATCTAGCCTTTTCCCAATTTTAGGTCTTGGTAGATTTTAGCAAATTATCACAAGTCAAGTAATCAAACTACACATGCAATTATAAGAGTATAGCAGCGGAATGTAAATCGTTGCATATGAAGGTAAAGGGGAGGAGTTTAGAGGGAGCAAACGCAATGCAGACATAGAGATTTTTAGCGTGGTTCCGATAGGTGGTCCTATCATACATCCATGTTGATGGAGAGTTCAACCCACGAAGGTTAATGGTTGCGCGAGTCCATGGAGGGCTCCACCCACGAAGAGTCCACGAAGAAGCAACCTTGTTTATCCAACTATGGCCGTCGCCCACGAAGGACTTGCCACACTTGGGTAGAACTTCACAAACTAGGCAATCTCCTTGCCCTTACAAACTCCTTGGTTCAACTCCACAGTGTTGACGGAGGCTCCCAAGTGACACCTAACCAATCTAGGAGACACCACTCTCCAAAAGGTAATAGATGGTGTGTTGATGATGAACTCCTTGCACTTGTGCTTCAAGCGATAGTCTCCCCAAGACTCAACTCTCTCTCACACATATGTGGATATGGTGGATGATACGTCTCCGTCATATCTATAATTTTTGATTGTTCCATGCTAATATTCTACAACTTTCATATACTTTTGGAAACTTTTTGTACTATTTTTGGGACTAACATATTGATCCAGTGCCCAGTGCCAGTTCCTGTCTGTTGCATGTTTTTGGTTTCACAGAATATCCGTATCAGACGGAGTCCAAACGGGATAAAAACAGACGGAGATACTTTTTGGAATATTTGGAAAATTCCGGAAGAAAAATCCACGCGAGACGGTGCCCGAGGTGGCCACGAGGCATGGGGGGCGCGCCTTTCCCCCTAGACGCGCCCCCTACCCTCGTGAGCCACCCGTAAGGCGGTTGACGCTCTTCTTTTTCCGCAAGAAAGCTACTTTTCGGAATAAAATCACAGCGAAAGTTTCAGGCCAATCGCAGTTACGGATCTCCATATATACATGAAACGGTGAAACAGAGCCAGAATAGAATACAAAAACAGAGAGAGACAGAGAGACATATCAAATCTCAGAGGGGCTCTCGCCCCTCCCTTTCCATGGAGGCCGAGGACCAGAGGGGAAACCCTTCTCCCATCTAGGGAGGAGGTCAAGGAAGAAGAAGACAAAGGGCCCCCCTCTCCCCTTCTCTTCCGGTGGCGCCGGAACGCTGCCGTGGCCATCATCATCATCACCGCGATCTACACCAACACCTCCGCCATCTTCACCAACATCTCCATCACCTTCCCCCCTCTATCTACAGCGGTCCACTCTCTCGCAACCCGCTGTACCCTCTACTTGAACATGGTGCTTTATGCTTCATATTATTATCCAATGATGTGTTGCCATCCTATGATGTCTGAGTAGATTTTTGTTGTGCTATCGGTGGTTGATGAATTGCTATGATTGATTTAATTTTCTTGTGGTTATGTTGCTGTCATTTGGTGCCCATCATATGATTGCACGCGTGGATCACACCCTAGGGTTAGTTGTATGTTGATAGGACTATGTATTGGAGGGCAAGAGTGAGAGAAGCTTCAACCTAGCATAGAAATTGATGCATACGGGATTGAAGGGGAACCAATATATCTTAAGGCTATGGTTGGGTTTTACCTTAATGAACATTAGTAGTTGCGGATGCTTGCTGATAGTTCCAATCATATGTGCATAGAATTCCAAGTCAGGGATGACATGCTAGCAGTGGCCTCTCCCACATAATACTTGCTATCGGTCTAGTAAAGTAGTCAATTGCTTAGGGGCAATTTCGCAACTCCTACCACCACTTTTCCATACTCGCTATATTTACTTTATTGTTTGTTTATCTAAACAGCCCCTACTTTTTATTTACGTAATCTTTATTATCTTGCAAACCTATCCAACAACACCTACAAAGTACTTATAGTTTCATACTTGTTCTCGGTAAAGCGAACGTCAAGCGTGCGTAGAGTTGTATCGGTGGTTGTCAAGACCCCGATTCCAAGTCGCATCGATCTAGCCGCTAACACCTCATATCACATTGCGGCCTCACGCACGGTATCCCACGGGTGTCGCCTTACCATGGCCCAAGACCGTTTGCGCCTTTTGGCTCACGTATATGATAGTGTCGCTAGCATCCATATGACAAAGAACCCGGGCCGACATGGCTAGTCGTCAACCCAAAGCGGCACAGACCTATGGAGACAGGAATACATGAATCACATCGAGCATGTCGGTCATCAGCAAGTGAATCCGGGCTGTAGCACTGGGCTAACAGGACTCCGGGGAACCCGGACTATAGCAGGCTAGGCAGGACTCCGGATGTCACCGCGTGACATTTCCCCGAAGGGACAGACATAGGAACGAAGTGAAACACATGTCGGCCAGTCAAGTGTCCTGAGCAGTAGTGCTGGGCTAGCAGGACTCTGGTGAACCGGGCTGTAGCGGACTACTATGGCTCGACGAACACTAGACTACATTTCCCCATAAGAAAGGCTGCCAAGGATAAACAACTAGATTGTCGGATCCCACTCATACCAAGCATTTCAATCATACACACAATATGCCCGATATGAGTACATACAACATGGCATCACAACAAAACTCTACAACTCAAGTACTTTATTTAAAGGCTCCAGAGAGCCATACATAACAAGTTCATATAGGTAGGGGTCACACGACCCGACACTCAAGTCATACAAGCACAAGCAGAAGTAAATAGTCTGAGTACAGACACTAGAAAGCAAGAAGGCTTCCGAAGCCTGTCTATCTACATAGGGCCCTCCATGGCCAGGATCACCACCTGGGTGGCTAGTCACTCGTCGACATCAAGGTCTATGTAGAACCCATCAGAGGGGGTGGTGTTGTCGTCTGAAAACAGTAATTAAGCAACATGAGTACAAAGGTACTCAGCAAGTCTTACAACAGAACCTACTATACATGCTCATTCTCAAGAAGGTGGTGGGGTTATTGCAGCAAGCCAGCTTCGACTGTTGGCTAGGCTATCCTACGGAACTCCACTAGTAAAATAGTTTTCGCACACGGGTCCACTACTCACCAACACAATACTCCACCGGGGATCCTCCCTCGTCATCCTACGAGAGGGCCATCCTCGGTACTCACACTTATCTTGAGTCTTTTAGTAGTAACCATTAACTTGTCTATGAACTGTATAGGCAACCAAGTTGTCCTTTACCGCGGACGCGGCTATTCGAATAGTTTATACCTTGCAGGGGTGTACTTCGTCACACATGTTACCACCACTTAGCGTCTGCACACGACATGTGCTCGACAGACTTCAAGCGAAAACCGACGTGGGTGTAGACCACGACCTGACTAACCGCACAAGTCTCTAGTCCAGGTTTATCGCCTATTCAGGTTCCATCCGCAAGGAAATCCGGCCGCGGTGTCCTCAACGGCCCCAAACGATGTGTACAGGGTCCCGAGATGCCAAACGGGCGCCCGGCATACCCGACCACAGTGTATCTACCGCATCATAGCCCGCCCCTAGGGTCAGCGCTACACACGGCCGCCAACACATAACCTACAAACACCAGAAACTAGTTGCAACTCCTGGACAGAGGGCGAGAGAAGTCAGTAAGTCGAGCGGGGTCATATTTCAGGGCCCAATGTGTGGTAGTAGCTGAATCTTAAATCACGCATACAGATCTCAGTTCTTATGGACGGCCTCAATGAAACAACCCACATGGCCTCTCATCGATACCTTTACCAACACATGTTAAATACATCCCTCATATTACCGACATAATCATTTCACTCTAGCCCATCACCCAGATGAACCAGATCTGACACAACTCTAAGCATAGCAGGCATAGCAAGGTAGGAATCACATACATGGCTCAATCAACTCCTACACATGCTAGTGGGTTTCATCTAGTTACTGTGGCAATGACAGGTCATGCAGAGGATAAGGGTTCAACTACCGTAGCACACAGCCGTTTGAATCGCGTTGTCTTAATGCAGTAAATAAGAGCAGAAGCGAGAACATGGGTTTGTATCGGAATGATTAATGGGTTGCTTGCCTGTTATAGTGGTAGTAGGGTACTGCCCTTCAGACGGATACTCGAGGTTATCCTCGGAGGCAGAACCTACCACGAAAGACACACCGAACATAATCAACACATAGCAATATGCAAAAATATGATGCATGCTATGACATGGCAAAATGAATGTGTCTTGGCCTAATGCTAGCTAAAACAGAAATGTATGAACCCATTTGAATCAAAGATTCAAATGATAGCTCATTTAACTTAGCCTTATTAGTGCATTATTTTATATTTCTTAAACAGCAAGGTTATCTTGTTTTGTAATGCATGAAACCATTACAGATGGATAGATTGAATTTTTTTGATCATTTTTCATATATAAATCTTTGTATTTGGAGCTATGGTTGATTTTCTATGATTTTTAGAAGTTTTGGCTATTTTCTAGAATTTCCTATTAAAGAATAAATCCAGTAATTGAGTTAATGTGTCAGCATGACATAGGTGTGACGTCAGCGGGTCAACTGGGTCGGCCAGGTCAAACCTAACTGGTGGGCCCTGTCTGTCAGTGACTCAGCTAATTAACAGAATTAAATTAAAATAATTAGCTATCAGTGGGGCCTGGGCCCACATGTCAGTGACTAAACTAACTAAAATTAGTTAAAACTAATCCTAAACTAATTAGCAGACCGGCCCCAACTGTCATAGACTCAGGGGGTCAACCTGGGCCCACACAGGGTCAAACAGGGTCAACTCGCCGGCGTTTAGCCGCTAGCGAGGCCAGACGCGACGGAGCAACGCGTGATTTGCACTCCGGCGACCAAAAGGACGGCGGAGACTATCTACGTGATGCGGGGAGGAAGCCGCGTCGAGTGGTCGTAGTGGGTGGAGCTGGGGTGGCCGGAAACGTCACCGGCGACGAGTTTGGTGGCAGCCGGAGCTTGGGTAAGGTCGAGCTAGTCGCTAGGGGGCACGAGGAGGCGCGTGGATTGGTGCGTTGAGCTCCTGGAGGTGCGGTAGGACTAGTGGACAGGGTGGCGCGGCCATTGGGTGGCCGGAGCCTTGTCGGCGACGAGCTCCGCGGCGGTGCGTGCGGGTGAGCTACGTGCGGTCGCTACGGGGCTCGAGAGAGAGAACCGGGAGGGTGGGGAGGTGGCTGAGCTCACGGGGGTCTCGTCGAGGCAGTCGGAGAGGTCGGGGATGAGCTGATGCAGCGGGGATGGTGAAGGGGATCTTCGGTGGCCGGAGTTGAGGACGAGCTTGGTGCAGCGTCTCCGGGGCGAGCGAGCGCTTGGGGCTCGGCCTACTCGATGTAGTCGACGACGGCGGAGCTTCCGCGCATGACGAGGCAACGAATGGACGGCGCTGGCTGCGGTGGAGCTTGTCGGCGGTGACAGCTGCGCTCGGCAGGGAGATGGGGAGAGAGCCAGAGAGGGGGAGAGGCCATGGGGAGAGTGGGAAGAAAGAGAGGGAGACGTGGGAGTAGGCATGGCACTCGTAGACGCCTCCAGGGCGTCGGCGGAAGCAGGAGGTGGCCGGTGTGTGGCCGCAGGCACCGGCCACGCGCTCCTCGTCCTCCTGGCGAGAGGAGGAGGATCACTGGCATGAGCCAGTGGACTGGGCCGAGCCAGGTGGGCTGGTGGGCTGTGCCAGGTAAGTCCCTGTTCTTTCTCTCCTTTTCTGTTTATTTATTTATTTATTATTTCTGTAACTTCAGGGCTTTATTAAAAATGCTAGGGCATTACCATAAATCATAAAATTAATCATGGCCACTGCTTAGAATATATCCAGCAGCAAACGTTTTAGTTTATGATTATTTGAGCATTTAAAATATTTTGTAGTATTTAAATGCCCAAATGCAAATACCATATGGATTAATCCAATGACCTTAGATGTCCTAGAAAAATGTGCACCATTTTTGTCAAAGTTTTAACCCAAAACAAAAAGGGTGGGCTTTTTAGAAGGGCATTTCAGGTTCATTGAAAAAGTTTTTTGTAAACCCTAGTTGTTCCAGGGGGGTGCTGGGGGTTCTATCATCCCCATGTCAAATTTAAAAGGAATTTAAACATGATGCACACTCTAATGCTTGAACTAGCTAGGGTGTGACAACTCACCCCCACTCAAAAGAATCTCGTCCCGAGATTTAGGATCCTCCGGAAAGAAGGTGGGGTACTCGAGTCGAAGACGATCCTCCCTTTCCCAAGTGGCTTCTTTCTCGGAATGGTGTGACCATTGAACCTTGAGAAACTTGATATTATGACGTCGAGTGGTACGCTCGGCTTGATCAAGGATACGAACGGGATATTCCCGATATGAGAGGTTATCTTGTAGATCAAGCGTTTCGTGGTCCACTCCATGGATAGGATCCGTGAAGCAACGCCTGAGTTGAGAAACGTGGAAGACATCGTGAACTCTGGAAAGATGCGAAGGTAGTTCCAATTGGTAGGCAACTTCTCCTCGTTTGGCAAGAATGCGAAAGGGCCGATGTAGCGAGGAGCCAATTTGCCTTTGATACCGAAACGATGGGTTCCCTTTAACGGAGTAACCCGAAGGTAAGCCTTCTCGCCGACTTCAAAAGTCATGAGATTATGTTTACGATCATATTGTCTATTTTGACGAGATTGGGCTGTTTTCAATTTCTCACGAATAACGCTAACCTGCTCTTCTTCTTCCTGAATCATATCCGGGCCAAAGAGTTGTCTTTCCCCGGTTTCTGACCAGTAAAGAGGCGTTCGTCATTTTCGTCCATAGAGAACTTCGAAAGGATCCTTGTCCAAGCTGGCTTGATAACTATTGTTATAAGAAAACTCCGCGAATGGAAGGCAATTCTCCCAACCCATTCTGAATGAGATGACAGAAGCTTGGAGCATATCTTCCAGAATTTGATTGACTCGCTCTACTTGACCACTTGATTGAGGATGGAAGGCGGTGCTAAAAGAGAGATGAGTTCCCATAGCATTTTGGAAACTTTCCCAAAATCGAGAGGTGAAGAGACTCCCACGGTCTGAGTTAATATCCGATGGAACACCATGAAGAGACACTATTCGGGAGATGTATAAGTCGGCTAGCTGGCTAGCGGTGATACTCTTATGAACAGGTAGAAAGTGGGCTACTTTGGAAAGGCGGTCGATCACGATGAAGATGGCATTATTCCCTATCTTGGTCCTGGGAAACCAAGTGATGAAATCCATACTGATTTTATCCCATTTCCACTCAGGAATAGCCAAAGGTTGAAGGGTGCCAGCAGGCCGTTGATGCTCTGCTTTAACACGACGACAGACGTCACAGCTAGCAATGTATTGAGCAATTTCTCTCTTCATCCTAGTCCACCAAAACCTCTGGTGTAGGTCTTGATACATTTTAGTACTACCAGGATGAATGGTGAGAGGGGATTCATGAGCTTCCTTAAGAATCAACTGGCATAGATGTTGTTTCCTGGGAATCACCAAGCGGTTCTCGAAGAAGACAACACCTCGCTCATCCATGGAAAAACATTTAGCAACTCCGCTAGCGATGTTTTCCTTAATCCGGGATATGCCCTTATCACGCTTCTGGGCAGCTATGATTTGATCCATAAGGGTAGGTTTCGCCACCAGGGAGGATAGAAAACCTCGAGGAACAATGTGAAGATTAAGCTTACGAAATTCCTCATGGAGAAGTGGTTGACTTTGTTGTAACATCAAGTTGTTACAATAGGACTTACGACTTAGTGCATCAGCCATGACATTGGCTTTGCCCGAGGTGTAAGTTATTCCTAAGTCGTAATCCGAGATCAACTCGACCCAACGTCTTTACCTGAGATTCAAATCTGGTTGGGTAAAGATATATTTCAAACTTTGGTGATCGGTGAAGATCTCGCAACGATTACCGAGGAGGTAATGTCGCCAAGTTTTAAGTGCATGGACTACAGCTGCAAGCTCTAGATCATGTGTGGGATAATTTTCCTCATGTGGGTGTAATTGCCGTAAAGCATAGGCAATTACCTGACGATCTTGCATGAGTATGCAACCTAGTCCTTGTCGCGAGGCGTCGCAATAGATAATAAAGTCCTTGGAGAAATCTGGTGGTACCAGTACGTGAGCAGATGTCAGGCGTCTTTTCAGTTCCTGAAAGATGAACTCACACTGTGGAGTCCATCGAACCTTTTATCTTTCTTGAGGAGTTCAGTTAGAGGTTTAGCAACCATGGAGAAATTCTCGACGAAGCAGCGGCAGTAGCTCGCTAGGCCAAGGAAGCTCCAAACTTGCTTGACCGTCTCAGGTGGAGTCCAATCAAGGACAGCTTGAACTCGCTCGGGATTGACAGCAATACCCTTACCAGAGATTACATGGCCTAGATAGGTCACTTCTGGCAACCAAAATTCACACTTGGAGAATTTGGCATAAAGGCGATGCTTCATAGAAGGTCCTGATGACATTGGTGTGCTCCTAGCTTTGCACACTTTTAGTGGGTTCACTACAAAAAAATACACTTCCGTGATGATACGTGTTTGTCATAGTAGGTCACATTCTCTGTCATGCATGTACATCCATGACAAATTTATGACAAAATGAAGATAATCATACCTGTGTTGTCGTAGAAGTGATCCGTGACATTACCAAAATTATCATCACGGAAGTGTCCACTTCCATGACGATAAATCGCGCTTCATAGAAGTGCTTTCGTCAAGGGTGACCGACACGTGACATCCACCGTAACGGGACGCCGTTAAGCTATCGGGTCCGGTTTTGGATCCGATAACCCGCTAACAGCCACGACCAATGCCGATTTTCCACGTGTAAAATTCTCATTGGCTGATGGAACCACGCGCTAGCTCCGCGTTGGCACATGTGTCACTCAACCAACGGTCGAGATGGGCCTATGATATGTTGACACGTGGACGGGCCCAAAAGTGGCCCATAAAGTTTAAATGGGCCGACCCAACTAAAGGCCCAGAAGATTTAGCGGACCATAATGGGCCGACCCAGCAAAAGGCCCACAAGATTTTGCAGACCATAATGGGCCGGCCCAGCTAAAGGCCCACAAGATTTAGCGGACCACAATGGGCCAGCCCAGCTAAAGGCACACAAGATTTTGCAGTCCATAATGGGCCGGCCCAGCTAAAGGCCCAATATTCTCAGTTAAGGCCTGTACGGCTAGTGTCAAATCAGCCTGTCCTAAACTTGTCATCATCGCAGCCCATGGTCACTTCTGGCCTATTAACAGTCCGCTAAGTATATGTGCCGAATTATGGCTCGGTGTATTTTCGGCCTGTTAAAGGTCTCGCTTCATTTGGGCCCATTTACAGGCCAATGAAACTTCCGGCCCATAAACAACCGTGAAGGATTTGGGTCTTATTCGGCCATGTCTGACATTCGGTCTGTTAGAGGCCCACTATAGATTTGGGCCACTTTCGGCCTGTTGTGATTTTCGGCCTGGTAACGTCGGACGAAATCCATGGGCCATATGTGGCCCAACGTCACATCGGGCCCATTAACTCCCCATATAAAAATGACGATAATCTAGCCCGACCGAACTTCCGGCCTGTTAAAGGCCCGTGTATTAGGTCGGCGCATTTACGGCCCGTCCGAATTTCGGCCTGTGAAAGATCTGCATCGTAAATGGGTCACCATTTCGGCCGGCTAAGACCAGTGGGTTATTTGGCACAATCAGGGCCCAATCTCACTTTCGGTCTATTAAACGCCCATGTTTTTTATGGGCTCGAGATATTTACACATGTAAACGGCCTATTGTTACTGAGGGCCAAAATTATGTTTAGGCCTGTTAAAGGCCCACTATGGGCACATGCCTACCAGAAAAATATGAAAGCTTATGTTGATTTAGGCCCAGATGTTTTTAGTGGGCTACATGCAAATTTTGGCCCATAATCGTTTTTAGCCCAATTGGAATGGACCCGAAGAATGTTGGCATGTTGGGATCCTATGAAGCTTTCAGCCGAATACATTACTAAGATAAACCTACACTATACAAAAATAGCGTCATAATTACTGCAGCCTTTGGCAGCACCATAAATGCTGTATCACAACAAAATAAATTCCAACCATACAACAAAAGGCCTGTTGGCATAAAGTTTATAGTCCTTGCAGATAAAAGCACCATCAGATGTATAGAAGCACATATCATTTGACCTGAGTGCTAATGTTTCAGGCTGTAGAATCTGATGGATCAGCACGATCTTCACCTTTTTCCGCCATTGCTCTTGAACAATCAAGAGAATGTCTGATAGTATGGTTTCAAAACCATTCATATCTTGACGACATTTGTCAACCACTATTCTTGTTTCCAAAACGACGTCCATTAGGGATTGGACTTGTGACTGGAGCACAGATATATCACTCTATCTAGCAGGAAGATTTTGTTCAGTAGGCGATTTGGACAAGGTTACCTTGATAACCAACCCAGAATTATGTAGGAAGGTGCTTTTTGCATTGTTAGTGGAGAGATTCTGACGCACTACAGCAAGAAGTGATATTGTGCATGTGGTAGCCTCGTCACCTTCAGGTGGTTGTGGCTGTTCAATCATTTGTTCCATAGCTTCCTAAAAGTTTGAAATTGTAGATTAGTGTACCAGATAAGTTACTAATGAGATAAAAGCAAACAAAGTAGGTTACACGTTTATACATAACTTATTTTGGTGAACTACTGTAATACATTAGCATGTATTGTAGTGCCAACTACATAATGAAATCACTTTTGGAACATATGTCCATGTAGCATGCCTACTGTATTTTCTATTTCCTCACATTCGTTGACATCTAAGGATAAATAGACATGGTTTAAAGTAGGATGAACATAGTATGACATCATTCATATCATGGGAAAACCGATATAAAACAAACATGCTATTTTATCATTGTGTGCGCACGTGGTGTGCGCACGTGAACATAACAACTAGATTACAGATCAAGATCAAAAGAATATCCTTCATCTCCTTTAAACCATGTAAGGTGAAATGATACGTTAAGACAACTGTGTATAAAAGTGAATAGAGTAACTGACATTGGCTGCAAACCAAGTAGTTAAATGAACACATCACAGTACCAATTAGTTCAAAGGCAGGAGGAGTAAGGACTTACAACAGCGGCTTGAACTGGTGTGCTCATGCCCTTCATCTTGCTAGTTTAGCAATCCTTGAAGATTTGCACTGCATTCGGTTCAGGTTCTTTTTGGTCTGCACAGGCTTTCCTCTGTATTTGTAACAAGTCAATATAGATACGATAATATGGCACAGAAAAAAGAAGGAAGTAGCAGCTATTTACAAGAGCCTCGCAGTGTGCAACATAGCTACGAGACCCCGTTGTCTGTTGGAATTTCACTTTAGAACAGTTGGTCTCGTTCTTCAAACAGTTAGCCTAGAAGAAGATACACTTGTAAGGCACATACATAAATACAAGTTCAATGTGTGGCCTGATCAAATACATATAGCCTACCTGATTCTTTGGATCAGACCAGTGCTTAACGAGGGATGTCCAGTCTTCATCTGTAATATATTCCACTGGAGATGTTTTGGGCGATTTCATTGTTAGCCTTGCCTTCAAAGTGAGATTTTCTAAGGTGGTACCGATACTGTCGCAGAGCAGACTGAAAAACATGAGTGCATGCTTGTTTAGTGGCATCATCTTTCGGATCCAACTTGAACCTCATCTCTTCAAAAAAGAATGTGAGTCTTATTAGGAGGAAGCTAGAAAGTATGGGACAGAGCAAGACAATATTACTAGTTGCGATGAATAACATTACTTACGGATAAATGGTCAAGGAAGGTGTTAAACTGGGTATTGTCTTTCTCATTCCTGTACTGCATCCACGTTGGGAGGATACGTGCATGACACCTAACTGCAACGGCTGCCTCTGATACTAACTTGGCTGACTCTGTAGCATCACGTGGCCTTTTAAAACCTGCCTCAAAATGGATCTCCATTCTCCCTCCTTTAGATTTTGTTAATCTGTCAAGCATTATCCCTGATGTCTGTTTCCGCTTGCGCCGTGGTGCTAGTTCAACAACAAATATGGAAAGTGTTAGTGTACATCAAACTGTGAGAGTACATATAAAGGAGCATGCAACTGCAACTTGACTCGGTCAGGTACCATCTTGGTGTTGATGCCATGAGGTTCATCTGATCTTGCCAAGTCCTGTTGTGTCAGCAGTGCTTCGGAAATAGTGTTAGGTGTGAAGGCATCTTGGGAACTGGCCAGTTCCGGAGCAAACGAACAAGTAACTCGTTGAGATGCTGGTACAGTTGAAGCGGATGCTGCATTGGTGGAGCAGGTGATACTGTGTTTGTAGATTTAGCCGGTGGACTTGGACCTTCTACTGCACTATAAGTACCAGCAGAATCTGGACGGCAGATCCTTTTCCGTTTCTCCCGACGAGTAACACCACTCCCTACTATATTATTTTCCTTGCTCTTTTTTGACTTTGCCATGTCAAGCCGTACCCACAACACAAAAGAATAAAAGCGCTCTTCAGAACTCATTGATGCATGATACAGACAAGCAATACTTTGATGTAAGTCAACGTATGAGTATGGAGTATGTAAGAAAAATAGGACGACATGACATATTCACAGCTACAATGTGTAAACTAAGTAGAAGGATTTTCAAGAAAATAGAAGTAATGCAAGCTAGACACCATTTGAAACATGCAACCAATATTACTTTGCCAAGTTAAAAGTGTCATGTCATAAGTGGCAATTCGAAAAATTAGAAGCAGTACAACGTAGAAATCAATGCAAGATGCAACCACTATCAAATTGCCATGTTAAAAGCGTCTAATCATGAGTGACTGATGCGGGATACACAACAACGATACTTTGATGTAAGAACATGGTATGATAGATAGATGCAGTGTATTCTAGACACAGAACGCCATGTCAGATGCACATGTATAACGTATAAACTCAGCAGGTGCAATTTAATCAAAATAGAAGAAATACAGGCTAGACAACATATGCAACATGAAACCAATTATCACACTGTCAACTTAGAGCAAGCACCTATTATGGTGGAGTACGGGAGATGAACTCATCATGTAGACTTGGGACTTCAACTTCATTAGCAGTAGTAGTGGCAAATCTAGAGAGTCTCTGTTTGCGTCGGTGTGGAGGACCACCAACATCCCCTAACTTACTCTTTCCCTTCCTATTATCTAATATTGCTTTATGAAGTCAAAACCACAAGAAGATGAATAAAATTAGCTCTGCATAACTAGTTGATGCATGATACAGAAGAACACTACTTTGATGTAAGGCAAGCGCAGGATAGGAGGATGGAATATATACAAAAAAAGACAGCGTTTCATATTCACACATACGATAGGATGGTGGAATATGTATGAAAAAATAGTAAGCGGAAGGCATTTCAACAAAATTAGAAGAAATGAAAGCTAGGCACCATATGAACATGCAACAAATATCACTCTATCAGGTAAAAAGTGTCTCATCGTAAGTGCCATTTCAAGAAATTAGAAGCAGTACAAGCTAGAAGACAATGCAAGATGCAACCTACATCACAGTCCCAAGTTAAATGTGTCTTATGGGTAAGTGATCCTTGCAGGTATAAGTTGTAAGCTACGCAGATGCAATTCAACATAATCAGAAGCAATACAAACTAGACATCATACAGAAAACGCAACGACATATAACAGTTCCAAGTTAGAGCAAGCACCTGTGATGGTGGAGTACGGGAGATGTGCTCATCATGTACACGTATGTTCTAGAAACAGGAACACGTGTCATATTCATAGGCATTATGTGTAAAGTAAGCAGACACAATTCAACAAAGTTAGAAGCAATACAAGCTAGACATCATACGCAACATGCAACCACATATAATAGTGCCAAGTTAGAGCAAGCACCTGTGATGGTGGAGTAGGGGAGATGTGCTCATCATCTACACAGCTACGTTGACTGTCCAGCTTTGCGTTGTCCTGTGAATCTTATTGGGAGGATGGCAGAGTAGAATTTGTAGAGAACCTCCATTTCAATTGCTCGGAAGGACAACCATCATCTAATGCCTTTCCAATTTCCTTCAGCTTTATTGATTGTTCATTATGAGGTCAAACTGACAAGAAAAAGGAATATAATTCGCTCTTCAGAACTCATTCATGCATCATACTGATGAACATTACTCTGATGAAAGGCAAAGTCATGATACGAGGATGGAATGTGTACGAAAAAATGGACGGCTTGATATATTCACACCTATGATGTGGTAACTAAGCATAAGGCACTTAAACAAATTAGAAGCACTGCAAACTAGACACCATATGATAGGTGCAATTAATATCACTCTGCCAAGTTAAAACTGTCTCGTCATAGGTGGCGTTCATCAAACTAGAAGCAATACATGCTAGAAATCATATTCAAGGCGCAAACCAATATCACATTGCCAACTTAAAGGTGTACCATCATAAGTGACTGATGCAAGATACACAAGAAGAGTAGTTTCATGTAAGAACATGGTGTGATAGACAGATATAGTATGTACCAAAACAAGAAAGCGTGTCATATTCACACGTATCATGTGTTAGCTAAGTAGATGCAGTTCACACTAATTAGGAGCAATACAAGCTAGACACCATATGCAACATGCAACCAGATATCACACTGCCAAGTTAGAGAAAGCACCTTGTATGGTGGAGTAGGGGAGCAGAGACGTACTTGGACCTTGTAATGCACTATCAGTACAAGGAGAATCGGTACAGATGCTCCATTTACGTTGCTGCAGAGGACCACCATCATCGCCTTCCTTACTCTTTTCCTTCCTCTTTCTTGATTTTGCCTTGTCAAGTCAAACCCACAAGAAAAAGGAATAAAATTTGATCTTCAAAACTCATTGATGCATGATACTTATTAACACTACTTTCATGTAAGGCAGCGCATGATAGGAGGATGGAATATGTATGAAAAACAGGACGGCGTGACATATTGACATGTATGATATATAAAGTGTAAACTAAGCACAAGGTGCTTGAACTTGTTAGAATCAGTGCAAGCTAGAAACCATATGAAAGATGAAACCAATATCACACTACCAAATTAAAAGGGAGCCCTAACAAATGTATTTGAGCAAATTAGAAGCAATACATGGCATCAGGCTAGAAATAAATATGCAATATGCAACGAATAAAGGTGACTCATCGTAAGTGATTGATGCAGGATACAGAAGAGAGGTAGTTTCATGTAAGAACAAGATTAACACATAGATGTAGTGTGTACCAAAAATAGGAAGGCATGTCATATTCATAGGTATAATGTGTAAACTAAGCAGATGCAATTTACCCTAATTAGAAGCATTACAAGCTAGACACCGTATGCAACATGCAACCACATATCACACTGTGAAGTTAGAGCAAGCACCTATGATGGTGGTGTGGGGGAATTGCAGTCATCAACTAGAGAGCTACATTGACTATCTTCATTTAGCCTTGCTGTTTCTTGAGAATCGTGTGGGGAGGATGACACTGCACTCTTTAAACGAGTATGGCGTCTCATAGTAACCCACTGGGGTGGCTGTCTCATCATAAGTGATTGATGAGGGATACAAAAGAGCATTAGTTTGATGTACGGACATGGTTAATAGACATATGTAGTATGTATCAAAAACAGGAAGGCATGTCGTTATCAAAGGTATAATGTGTAAAGTAAGAAGATGCAATTTAACCAAATTGGAATCAATACAAGCTAGACACCATATGCAACATGCAACCACATTTGACAGCGCAAAATTAAAGCAAGCACCTGGGATGGTTGTGTGTGGAAATTGAGATCATCAACTGTAGAGCTACGTTTACTGTCTCCAACTGCTGGCACTGCACCCTTTAGAGCGCTGAAACGCTTAGTGCTTATCTTCGAATTGCACTAGAGCGATTTATGTCTTTTCTTTTCTGCATTCATCAACACTGCGTCAGAATCTGAAATACCCATGCATAAAAAAACAATAGTGTGAGTATGGGTGAAGTGTGTGCACAATTAGTACAGTGTGAAGGTAGTAGATAGCAGGTCGGTGAGAAATAAATGACGGGAGACATATGATAGCTCTACAACATGCATGGCACACTAAATTAGTACAGGATTCTATGAAAATAACAGTTGACTGAGAACAAATAGGCCAGTCCATTTTTTCTACACCGTCGGATGTACAAAGAACGGGCAGATCGCCTTCATCTACCTCCAACCAGTTAGTGTTGATGATCTTCCTCGAAACGCCAGCGACCACTGGCCCAATCCCCTGCCTGCGCCATCCCCTCGACCTGACTGCACCGCCGTGCTTGGCACCGCCCCGGCCATCCATTCAAGCCCCGCCGACCTCCAAATCGGGTGCAAGTAGCTCCTGCGCGCCCACACCCCTATGATAGGCACCGACGCACCGCTTCCCCTACGAAATGGCGGACTAGGTGCTCCACACGCCTAAGCGAGTGCTACTTCTTTTAGTTGCGGTTCGATTGACCCTGAATTGAAATACAGGCGGGCTACTGACCTCTAGCAAAGGTGAAATAGTAAAGGGAGGAAACCTTGTGCATTTAGTATCATGAAGAAGATGAAGTAAGAAGCGCTCAACTAGTTTCTTTCGTTGGATGAATACGATGTGAGCAGAGACGTAAGGTTTGCACGAATAAGGGAAGAGGGGTACCTCTTGATACGTCTCCGTTGTATCTATAATTTTTATTGTTCCATGCCAATATTCTACAACTTTCATATACTTTTGGCAACTTTTTATACTATTTTTGGGACTAACATATTGATCCAGTGACCAGTGCCAGTTCCTGTTTATTGCATGTTTTTTGTTTCGCATAATATCCATATCAAACGGAGTCCAAATGGGATGAAAACTGACGAAGATTTTTTTTTGGAATATTTATGATTTTTTGGAAGAAAAATCCACGCGAGACGGTGCCCGAGGTGGCCACGAGGCGACCCTCGTGGGCCACCCGTAAGGTGACTGATGCCCTTCTTTCGCTGCAAGAAAGCTAATATCCGGATAGAGATCGTGTCAAAATTTCAGCCCAATCGGATTTACGGATCTCCGGGAATATAAGAAACGGTAAAAGGGAAGAATCTGAGAACGCAGAAACAGAGAGAGACAGAGAGACTGATCCAATCTAGGAGGGGCTCTCGCCCCTCCCTTGCCCTGGAGGCCATGGACCAGAGGGGAAACCCTTCTCTCATCTAGGGAGGAGGTCAAGGAAGAAGGAGGAGGGGGGCTCTCTCCCCCTCGCTTCCGGTGGCACCGAAGTGCCACTGGGGCGATCATCATCACCGCAATCCACACCAACACCTCTGCCATCTTCACCAACATCTCTATCACCTTCCCCCCTCTATCTACAATGGTCCACTCTCCCGCAACCCGCTGTACCCTCTACATGAACATGGTACTTTATGCTTCATATTATTATCCAATGATGTGTTGCCATCCTATGATGTCTGAGTAGATTTTTGTTGTCCTATCGGTGGTTGATGAATTGCTATGATTGATTTAGTTTGCTTGTGGTTATGTTGCTGTCCTTTGGTGCCCATCATATGATTGCGCACGTGGATCACACCCTAGGGTTAGTGGTATCTTGATAGGACTATGTATTGGAGGGCAAGAGTGACAGAAGCTTCAACTTAGCATAGAAATTGATGCATACGGGATTGAAGGGGGACCAATATATCTTAAGGCTATGGTTGGGTTTTTACCTTAATGAACGTTAGTAGTTGCGGATTCTTGCTAATAGTTCCAATCATAAGTGCATAGAATTCCAAGTCAGGGATGACATGCTAGCAGTGGCCTCTCCCACATAATACTTGCTATCGGTCTAGTAAAGTAGTCAATTGCTTAGGGGCAATTTCGCAACTCCTACCAGCACATTTCCACACTCGCTATATTTACTTTATTGTTTCTTTATCTAAACAGCCCCTACTTTTTATTTACGTACTCTTTATTATCTTGCAAACCTATCCAACAACACCTACAAAGTACTTCTAGTTTCATACTTGTTCTAGGTAAAGCGAACATTAAGCGTGCGTAGAGTTGTATCGGTGGTCGATAGAACTTGAGGGAATATTTGTTCTACCTTTAGCTCCTCGTTGGGTTCAACACTCTCACTTATAGAAAACTTTTGCGATCCCCTATACTTGTGGGTTATCAAGACTTTTTTCTGGCGTGTAGCGACCCGACCTCAGACGGTCAAGTCTCTGTGCTTAAGTGTCATCCCTGGATCGGTATGCTGACACACACAGTACTCGAGGATTTATAACAAAGGTAAATCGCATGTAAAAGTAACATAAATACTATTACCTCAATCCAAAATAGCGGAAGTAACAAGGTTGTGGATTCCCATCAACACCAACGGCAAAGTTGAGTGTAGAAATCGTAACCCTGACGTATCACTTACTCGTCGTAAGATAATCCTGCAAGATGAGACGTTGCATCCACAAAGGGTCAGTACATTGAATGTACTGGCAAATTCACACCATAGAGAATGATGAAAAATGGCTATCACTACATGCATATTTGGCTGGTGGAAAAGCTCTATGGTTATAAGGTTTTTGCGAAAAGCCAATTTTTCCCTACTACAAAGGAATAACTTCTATTTAGCTATCGTGGTGGTTGTTAAACATTGAGAATGGTTGATAGCATTCTCAATCCCAATTAAGTAACACCATTAAACCCAACAAAATTAATTTAAAGTAACTTGATGAGATTCACATGATAATCCAAGTACTAGATACTCAAAATTGTCCATAACCGGGGACACGGCTAACCATGATTAGATTGTACACTCTGCAGAGGTTTGCGCACTTTTCCACACAAGACTCGATCTCCTCCGTTGGATTTCTCGCACTACATGGTGTTTGAGAAACGGATGACTGAGACATAGTCTTTCAAGAACATTAACTCTCTACTCCGGGCAGACAGGTACTCCGGGATTTCCAAAAATACAGGCAACACTGGGTACTCCAGGTGCCTCAATCCACCCACATGTGTATTTAAGTTGTCACCTTAAGTTGAACCATTAATTAACAATCTAACATCTGTCATGGATTTCACTCTCCCAAACCACGTCTACGAGCATAGCATAGCAATATAAGCAACGCGTAGAAGTAACTCCCAAGGGTTTGAACATAACAGGGCAATAGGTTCTACCTCATCAACTACTTCCCAACCCACATGTTAATGACATCCTAACCATGCAATGTTTGAGGGTGATCTAATGCAATAAAAACTATGTAGTAAGAGGTATGATCAAAGTGTGAACTTGCCTGCAATGTTGATGAAGATGATTCGCACTCAAAACTCTTGATAGTTCTACTCATCACACTCCGGTCAATCTATCGTAAGCAAGCAATAGTAACCACACATAAGCAATCACTCAAAAGATCAGAAAGGTCGAAGAAGACGATTTGGAAAACTTCAAAACAAAGCAAATGTCACATCCCTAGCTTCTGGCATTTCACTAGGCTAGTTTCATGTGTGCATCATGTTTAAATTTTGCCTAAACTTGAATTGGGGATGTTCAAACCGTAGAATCAAATGAAATCCAACTAGGATCACAATGAAATATTCTCAATGATCCTAAAACGCCTTTGGTAATGTTCATCATTTCTGATAAAGGTAAAAACCTCTGCCAAAAATGATAAACATATTTCTAGGTCATTTCTGGATTTTTGAATTAACTCTTATTGTAATTGAATTGGGGCATTTAAATCCTATAAATATTTTAAATGCTCTAATAATTCTGAAACTAGTTGAGGGTTGTTGGGAATAATTTCAACGGTGCCCACAAATATTTTCAGGATTTTTGGAAATGCTCTGGCATTTTTAATAAAGACTAAACAATTGCAGAAAATAGAAAACATTAACAAATAGAAACTAGAGAGAGAGAGAACCTACCTGGGCCACTTACCTGGCGGTCCATCTGCACCGGCCCAGCCCACTGGTCTGGTGCCAGTCATCGCCTACCTCTGCCAGTAGGCAGAGGAGGGACACCGCAACACCGCCGAGCTCGCCACGCCTCCTCCTACTTGCCGCCGACCGGCTGGAGCTGGCTGGAGACGCCACGCACCCCCCAGGCCCTCTTACTTTCTGGTCGTGCCCTCCCTTTCCTCTGTCTCTCTCCGTCGCTCTTCCCCTCACGCGCCTGAGCACGCCGCCGTGAGCCGCCGCGCCCACCGCCGTCGCCTTGCCTCCCCGAGCTATCCAGATCCTTCGCCACCTCTCGCTTCACCTCTGCACCGAAGGAAGGAAGCACGGAGGCCCCGAGCAGCCGGCATCATCATCGTCTTCAAGCTTCGGCTCCGGCGCCCTTCTCCGTTGATTCGGCCACTCCGGCGCGCCCCCGAGCCCGCTAACCATCCCTGCAGCTCCGCGGTGAGCCGTTGACCCGATTCCCCCTTTCCCCGTCGTCCCTCGCGTGATCTAGCCCCGATCCCCAACCATGACCGAAGCCTCTCGCCGCCGGCCATGTCGTAGCCGTGGCTACGGCCGCGCAAGCCCGCATCCGAGCTCACGACTGCACTCACCGCACTCCAGCGAGTCTAATACGACCACCCATGGTTCCTTCCGTGCCCCGCATCACCGAACCCGAGCTCGCCCGAGCTCCGACCGCCACTAAAGCTCATTGCCGGCCACTCTCCGGCCACCCCAGCACCATCCGCCACCACCACTAGAAGTGCCGCAGTGCCAGGAACCCGTAGAGCCCTCCCGCGCATCAAACCGTCGCCGGAGTAGCGATTCCAGCGTGCCTCCGCCGTCTGACGAGGTCGCCGGTGGCTAATCCCCGGCCGTGCCGACATGGCCGCGTGATTAGTGCTAATCACTGCCAGCTAACCACCCCACAGCCACTTGCACACGGGCCCCACCGTTTTAATTAACCAGCTAATGAAATAAGTTAGAATTAATCTAAGTCCAGTGGCCCCACGCATCAACGTTGACCTCGCTGACGTGGCCGTTGACCGGTCCCACCTGTCATCCACCCAAACCAGCCTGAGACACTGACGTATGGGTCCCACAGGTCAGGTTTGACCTGGCCGACCCAGTTGACCTACTGACGTCACACATATGTCATGCTGACACAGTAAAGCATTTCTGGATTTATTCTTACTCAGGAAATTCCAGAAAATAGTATAAACTTCTAAAATTCATATAAAATCAACCGTAACTCCAAATGAAATATTTTATATATGAAAAATGATCAGAAAAATCCAATCTATCCATCTGTACCATTTGCATGCATGTTAGAACAGTTTAACCATGCTGTTCAAGTGAAACAAGATAATGCACCATTATGATTATATACATGAGCTTACATTTGAATCAAAGATTCAAATGGGTTCAAATCAACCTGTCCTAGTATGCATTAGTCAAAACACATTCATATTGACATGTCATGAGCATGCATCATATTGTTACATTGCATTGATTGTGTTTCTTCCTTGTTGCCGGTGATTGTCCCCTCTCGATAGACGTATTCCAACGATGAGATCGATGACACCGATGAAGAGTTATACTATCTTCAGAAGTGCCAGGCAAGCAAAAACCCCTTGTTCATTCCGATACAAAACCACTATCTCGCTCTTGCTCTCTTTTACTGCATTAGGACAACAACGATTCATCTGTTACTTGCTGCGGTAGTTGAACCCCTTATCCTCTGCATGACCTGTCATTGCCACAATAAATAGATGAAACCCACTAGCATGAGTAGGAGTTGTTTGAGCCCTGATGTGCCTACTCATTCATGCTTGTTTGTCATTCCTGCTATAGCATAGAGTTGTGTCAGGTCTGATTCATCGGGAATGAATCAGAGGTGTGTGAACATGACCTACCGTGTGTGAGCTAAGTGTGTGAACACGTTTTGGTAAAGGTAGCGGTGAGAGGCCATGTAGGAGTACATGGTAGGTTGTCTCATTGCAGCCGTCCTCAGGAACTGAGTTCTGTGTCTGTGATCCATGAACAGCTACTACCACTCATTGGGATCCTTAATTGACCCTCTCGGCTTCTTAATCACCCTAGTACTCTGTACAGGAGTTGCAACTAGTTTCTGGTGTTTGTAGGTTATGTGTTGCGGCCATGCATAGCGCTGACCCTAGGGGTGGGCTATGTTGCGGTAGATACACCGTGGCACGATGTACCGAGCACCCGTTTGGTGTCTCGGGAACCCTGTTCACATCGTTCGGGGCCGTATGTGGAAACCTCAGCCGGACTCCCTGCGGATGGAACCTGAATAGGCGATAAACCTGGACTAGAGACTTAGGTGTTTAGGTAGGCCGTGGCCGACATCCTCGTTGGGCTTCCGCTTGAAGGTTGCCGAGTACATATCGTGTAAACGACGGTAAGTGGTGGGAGCGTGTGTGACGAAGTACACCCCTGCAGGGTTATCATTATCTATTCGAATAGCCGGAATCCTCGGATATGGAAACTTGGACCCCTTGCATAGTTCATAGACAGTTGAAAGTGGATACTCTAAAACTCGCAAGATAAGCGTGAGTGCTATGGATGGCCTTCTCGTAGGGAGACGGGAGCGGATCCATAGTGGTGTATTGGATGGTGAATATGTGGACTCGTGTGCGCCACCTCAAAAGAGTTGCTTGCAGTCGTAGTTCAGGTTAGCCACTGAGTCAAAGCTGGCTTGCTGCAGTTAAACTCCACCCCCCCCCTTATTGATACCGATGCATATGTAGCTAGTTCTGATGTAAGTCTTGCTGAGTACCTTTGTACTCACGTTTGCTTAATTTATGTTTTGCAGAGAGAGACTTCAGTCTCGCTAGTAGTTCCGCGTGGACTTCGATGTTAGCTTGATACCTCAGCTACGATCTTGTGCCCTCGGCAGGATCTGGTAGTTAGTCAGGCTTCTTAGCCTTTTTCATTTGTAGATGTCTGTACTCAGACATGTTAAGCTTCCGCATGTGCTCTGATTTGTATGCTATGATTGTTGGGTCATGAGACCCATGTTTGTAATATCTCGCTCCTCGGAGCCTAAGGAATAAATACTTGAGTCGTAGAGTAATGTTGTGATGCCATGCTGTATTTACACATATCGAGCATATTGTGTGTATGATTGAAATGCTTGGTATGTGTGGGATCCTACAATCTAGTTGTTTATCCTTGGCAGCCTCTCTTATGGGGAAATGTAATCTAGTGCTTCCATGAGCCATAGTAGTCCGCTATAGCCCGTTTCACCGGAGTCCTGCTAGCCCAGCACTACTGCTTAGGACACTTGATTGGCCGGCATGTGTTTCACTTAGTTCCTGTGTCAGTCCCTTCGGGGAAATGTCACGCGGTGACATCCGGAGTCCTTCCTAGCCTGCTACAGCCCTGGTTCCCGGAGTCCTGTTAGCCCAGTGCTATAGCCTGGATTCACACGCTGCTGACCGACATGCTCGATGCGATTCATGTATGCCTGTTCCCATAGGTTGGTGCCGCTTTGGGTTCACGACTAGCCATGTCGGCCTGGGTTCTCTGTCATATGGATGCTAGTGAAACTATCATATAAATGAGCCGAAAGGCGCAAACGGTCCCGGGCCATGGTAAGGCGACACCCGTGGGAATACCGTGCGTGAGGCCGCAATGTGATATGAGGTGTTACCGGCTAGATCGATGTGACTTGGAATCGGGTTCCTGACAGCGTTGGTATCAGAGCCTGACTGTCTGTAGGATTACCAAGCCAAACTGGTCGAAGTCGAGTCTAGAAATGCTTTAGTTATGTAAGGGAATTGATTGTGGAAGGGAACGTAAGGCTCCTTTTGCTCCTTATCCTCATGACCTTCTGATCTAAGTCATCTTATATTTTCTACGGGGTTAAGAACTAGGCTTCTCTTCTATCTCTCAGGATGACGTGTTACTAAAACCGTAGTTGCCTAGGATTGTTGAGTTCAAGTCTCAATTCAGTTCCTACTACTTCCATATGTTGTCTCAAATCCTTTTGAGCATTTACAGCCGTTATGCTGTCCGAGTCATCCCAGGTTTCTAAATAGTCTGATGCATTTGCAAACCCCTTCCTCCTGTTCCTGATGTCCATTTAGGCCAGATTAATCTGTGACCATAATGAAGAAGTGGACGTTGGTTTCGTTGGATTTGGACAAACGAGTAAAAAGATGTGGTCGTTTGAAATCTAGGGGCTAATTTGTGAAGAAACTAATTACATACGGGTCCCTGGCTAAAATAAACAGAAAAAGGAAAAATCTAAATAGCGGACGTTTGTTACAAAACGCTAACGAACGAAGTCGTTCACTAGATCTACCTAAACAGAGAACGATCGCTATTTAGAGCATACCGATCGGTTTTTTTTGAAGAAAAACCAAATCTAAAAAAACAAAAAAACCGGGTGGTGGTTTTACCAGTTCGTGACGGTTACGAAGAAAACCGGCGGGTCGGGTGGACCGGGGCGGCGGATCAAATTTCGGCAACGGCGGTGGTTTCCGGCGATCTCCGGCGATGGCGATGGCGCGGCTAGCAGCGGCAGGGCACGGCGCGACAGTAGGCAACAGCTATGGCGGCAGCAGCACTGGCGGCGGTGCGGCGCTAGCGGCGGCAGCAAAGTCCGGCGGCAGGCGGCGGTGCTAGGGCACGGCGGTGAGATGCGGTGATGGCGGCGCTGGGCGAGGAGAGAGAGGGGGTCCGGGGCGGATTTATAGGAGGGGAGGGGAGGCGAAGGCTTGGAGGAGGGGGCAAGGCAAGGCGGCACGGAGGCGGACTCCGGGAAGGAGACGGCGGTGGCTGGCGGTAGTGCGGGGTTTAGTCTCCCGCTGGAGATCGGGGACGACCCGGTGTGGGCCGGCGCGACGCTGGGCCTTGGCCTGGCAGGAGCTGGGCCGGCCCAGTTCGGCGGAGGGAATTTTTTTAAAGATTTTCCAAACAACAAACATAAATAAAACAAAATAAATAATAATTTCGTATAGGCATATAATATACCAAAATTTGCAGAAAAAGATTTTCTACAACATGGACATTTTTATAATGCCAAATAAAATCCTCAGAAAATTCAGATAATTCAATGAGTGCTACTGGTCTAATAAAATCCAATAAAAATCATTTTAAAAATACCAAAATTAATTCAAATTTACTTCTCTCCAATTTTCTGATGTAGGGAATCATGTTAACCTATTTTCCATATATTTTATTTTTGGAGAAAAATAATTTGAATAAGCTCAAATAACCCAAATTGAAAAATAATAATTTCAAATGGATTTTAAATTTGAGTTTCTTTGAAACTCCCAACTCATATTTCATATAATTTGAAGAAGTCATTTTATCTTCTCTCATGAAAATCATTGAGTTGCATGAATTTTATGAATTGAAATATTTCCAAATGAAATTAAAATCTTTTCAAAACCCTTTTCATTTATTTAAATGGAAGAAGTCATGTCATCTTCTCTCGAGAGTTTTCTATTTGAAAAGAATTTGAATTCACGGATATCAAAATGCAAAAAGGTGAAAGTTTGGGAAAGTCCTTCTATTCCCTCTCATTTAACTTTCAAAAAATTTCGAATTTCACGCAATCAATCACACAAAAATCAATCTATCTATTTATTATAACATTCCAAAATTTAGAATTTTGGGATGTTACATGGCGCCGTTGCCGGGGAGCAATAGCGTGGGGTGAATATTCTCGTGTGTGCTTGTTTTCTTTATCACTAAGTAATTTTTATTTGCTGTTCTTAGCTGTTCTCTATCTTTAGTTATGGATATGGAGCACGAAATACCAAAAAAATTAGGTGTACTCGCTACTCATGGAGATGGGGAACCTCCTAAAACCCTCGATGCTGGTTATGTGAAAAATATTATGTACTTGGAGTAACGTTGGATCAACGTGAATAGTTTAGGGATTACTGCTTGACACAAAAAGGGAAACTATTATGGGATCCAATTCATATATTGAATTGGTATGCTAGGAAACTATGCTTGAGATATGATTATACTTGTTGCTCTAAGGTGAAGGCTCCACACCTTCCCTTTTCATGTGAATTTAATGATAATGAAACCTTAGCTTCTTATGCTAATGGTATATATGATTACTATGATGTGGAACAAATAGAAGAATTTGTTGCTTTTAAGGTTGCTTACGAAATTGAATCTTTGTTTGAAAAGCATGAAGCTTATGAGATGATGTTTATAGGCCTCAAAATTTAGCTATCTTAAAATATTGCTATGATAATTATGAATATAATTCCTATATTAATGTGCTTATTGAGAAAGTCTCCGCTATCCAAGAAGAGACTAATATTTTGCAGGAGTCTATGGAAGAAGAAATTGATGAAACTGTGCGCTCATTCGATGAAAAAGATGAGGAGGAGAGCGAAGAACAAAAGGAGGAAGAGGGGATTAGCTACCCGGGACTACCTTCTAATGAGAGTAACTCTTCAACTCATATATTGTTTAATTTCCCTTCGTGCTTACCGGAGGATGATTGCAATGGTGATTGTTGTGATCCCGTTGATTCTTTTGAAATATCCCTTTTTGATGATGCTTGCTATGCTTGTGGCCAAGATGCCAATATGAATTATGCTTATGGAGATGAACTTGCTATAGTTCCTTATGTTAAACATGAAATTGTTGCTATTGCACCCACGCATGATAGTCCTATTATCTTTTTGAATTCTCTCGACTACACTATATCGGAGAAGTTTGCCCTTATTAAGGAATATATTGATGGGTTGCCTTTTACCGTTGCACATGATGATTTTGATGAAAATAATATGCATGTTCTTGCTGCTCCTACTTGCAATTATTATGAGAGATGAACTATATCTCCACCTCTCTATGTTTCCAATATGATAAAATTGGAATAAACTGTTTATACTATGCATTGGCCTTTACTTTGTGTGCATGAATTGTTCTTTTATGACATGCCGATGCACAGGAAGAGAGTTGGACTTTGTCATTAAATGATATATGTTACCTTGTGCTCACCACTAAATTACAAATCATTGTTAATTAAAATTGGCTTTGATATACCTTGGGATCCGGGTGGATTCATTACTTGAGCACTATATGCCTAGCTTAATGGCTTTAAAGAAAGCGCTGCCAGGGAGACAACCCGGAAGTTTTAGAGAGTCATTTATTTCTATTGAGTGCTTTTATATATTTAAAAACAACAAAAATAAAGAGGGGAACCTAAAACTTTTTCAAAAAGGAAAGCGAAAGTGAGAAAGACAAGCATTGTTGAAGTGGGAGCTAGCCTTTAGGATGTTTACATTTGCTTGACGGTTTGTACGGTGCATGACAGAAACTTTAGCTGTAGAGCGTGATTTTACATTTTTAGCTGGAACGTCAAATGGTTCTGATTCGTTTTGAACCGTCTTCCTATACAAGTTATTTATTTTTCCTAATTTTTGTAGAATTTTTCAAGTATCAGAAGTATGGTGAATATTCAGATTATTACAGACTGTTCTGTTTTAGACAGATTCTGTTTTTGATGCATAGTTTGCTTGTTTTGATGAAACTATCGATTCATATCAGTGGACTAAGCCATGGAGAAGCTATATTACAGTAGACACAATACAAAAACAAAATATGAATTGGTTTGCAATAGTACTTAGATTAGTGGTTTGCTTCATTATACTAACGGATCTTATCGAGTTTTCTGTTGAAGTTTTGTGTGGATGAAGTGTTCAATGATCGAGAAGGTCTTGATGTGAGAAGAAGGAAGAGAGGCAAGAGCTCAAGCTTGGGGATGACTGAGGCACCCCAAGTAAATATTAAAGGAGACTCAAGCGTCTAAGCTTGGGGATGCCCCGGAAGGCACCCCCTCTTTCTTCAACAAGCATCGGTATGTTTTCGGATTCGTTTCGTTCATGCGATATGTGCAAACTTGGAGCGTCTTTGCATTTAGTTTTAACTTTTCTTTTATGCACCATGCTGGTATGATACAATCCTTGGTTGATTTATAGAATGCTCATTGCACTTCACTTATATCTTTTGAGTATGTCTTCATAGAATGCTTCATGTGCTTCACTTATATCATTTGAAGTTTGGATTGCCTGTTTCTCTTTACATAGAAAGCCGTCATTTGTAGAATGATCTTTTGCTTCACTTATATTTGTTAGAGCGTGGGAATATCTTTTGTAGAAAGAATTAAACTCTCTTGCTTCACTTATATCTATTTAGAGAGATGACATGAATTGGTCATTCACATGGTTAGTCATAAAATCCTACATAAAACTTGTCGATCACTAAATATGATATGTTTGATTGCTTGCAATAGTTTTGCGATATAAAGATGGTGATATTAGAGTCATGCTAGTGGGTAGTTGTGGATTAGTATAAATACTTGTGTTGAGGTTTGTGATTCCCGTAGCATGAACATATGGTGAACCGTTATGTAACGAAGTCGGAGCATGATTTATTTATTGATTGTCTTCCTTATGAGTGGCGGTCGTGGACGAGCGATGGTCTTTTCCTACCAATCTATCCCCCTAGGAGCATGCGCATAGTACTTTGTTTCAATGACTAATAGATTTTTGCAATAAGTATGTGATTTCTTTATGACTAATGTTGAGTGCATGGATTATACGCACTCTCACCCTTCCACCATTGCTAGCCTCTCTAGTATCGCGCAACTTCCACCGATACCTTAAACCCACCATATATCTTCCTCAAAACAGCCACCATACCTACCTATCATGGAATTTCCATAGCCATTCCGAGATATATTGCCATGCAACTTCCATCATCATCATATACATGACTTGAGCATTCATTGTCAGATTGCTTTGCATGATCGTAAGATATCTAGCATGATGTTTTCATGGCTTTTCCGTTTTTTTATGTCATTGCTACGCTAGATCATCGCACATCCCGGTACACCGCCGTAGGCATCCATATAGAATCATACTTTGTTCTAGACATTGATTTGTAATATTGAGTTGTAAGTAAATAAAAGTGCGATGATCATCATTATTAGAGCATTGCCCTAGTGAGGAAAGGAAGATGGAGACTATGATTCCCCCGCAAGTCGGGATGAGACTCTGGACTTTAAAAACAAATAAAAGAGGCCAAAGAAGCCCACCAAAAAATAAAAAAATAAAAAATGGGAGAAAAAGAGAGAAGGGGCAATGTTACTATCCTTTTACCACACTTGAGCTTCAAATTAGTACCATGTTCTTCATATATAGTCTCTTAAGTTATCACTTTCATATACTAGTGGGAATTTTCATTATAGAACTTGGCTTGTATATTCCGATGATGGTCTTCCTCAAACGCCCGAGGTCTTCATGAGAAAGCAAGTTGGATGCACACCCACTTAGTTTTAGTTTGAGCTTTCATACACTTATAGCTCTAGTGCATCCGTTGCATGGCAATCCCTACTCACTCACATTGATATCTATTGATGGGCATCTCCATAGCCCGTTGATATGCCTAGTTGATGTGAGACTATCTTCTCCTTTTTGTCTTCTCCCACCATCATATTCTATTCCACCTATAGTGCTATGTCCATGGCTCACGCTCATGTATTGTGTGAAAGTTGAAAAGGTTTGAGAACGTCAAAAGTATGAAACAAGTGCTTGGCTTGTCATCGGGGTTGTGCATGATGTGAACATTTTGTGTGGTGAAGATGGAGCATAGCCAGACTATATGATTTTGTAGGGAAAACTTTCTTTGGCCATGTTATTTTGAAAAGACATGATTGTTTTATTAGTAGGCTTGAAGTATTATTGTTTGTATGTCAAATGATAGACTATTGCTTTGAATCACTCGTATCTTAATATTCATGCCATGATTAGATATGTGATCAAGATTATGCTAGGTAGCATTCCACATCAAAAATTATCTTTTTTTATCATTTACCTACTCGAGGACGAGCAGGAATTAAGCTTGGGGATCCTGATACGTATCTGTCGTATCTATAATTTTTGATTGTTCCATGCCAATATTCAACAAATTTCATATACTTGTGGCAACTTTTTATACTATTTTTGGGACTAACATATTGATCCAGTGCCGAGTGCCAGTTCCTGTTTGTTACATGTTTTTTGTTTCGCAGAATTGCCATATCAAACGGAGTCCAAACGGGATAAAAAATGATGGAGATTTTTTTTGGAATATATATGATTTTTTGGTAGAAAAATCCACGCGAGACGGTGCCCGAGGTGGCCACGAGGCAGGGGGCGCGCCTGCCCCTGACCCTCGTGGGCCACCCATAAGGCGGTTGATGCCCTTCTTTCGCTGCAAAAAAGCTAATATCCGGATAGAGATTGTGTCAAAATTTCAGCCCAATCAGAGTAACGGATCTCCGGGAATATAAGAAACGGTGAAAGGGAAGAATCCGAGAACGCAGAAATAGAGAGAGACAGAGAGACCGGTCCATTCTCGGAGGGGCTCTCGCCCCTCCCTTGCCATGGAGGCCATGGAACAGAGGGGAAACCCTTCTCCCATCTAGGGAGGATGTCAAGGAAGAAGAAGAAGGAGGGGGGCTTTCTCCCCCTCGCTTCCGGTGGCACCGGAGTGCCACCGGGGGCCATCATCATCACCGCGATCTACACCAACACCTCCGCCATTTTCACCAACATCTCCATCACCTTCCCCCCTCTATCTACATCGGTCCACTCTCCCGCAACCCGCTGTACCCTCTACTTGAACATGGTGCTTTATACTTCATATTATTATCCAATGAGGTGTTGCCATCCTATGATGTCTGAGTAGATTTTCGTTGTCCTATCGCTGGTTGATGAATTACTATGATTGATTTAATTTTCTTGTGGTTATGTTACTGTCCTTTGGTGCCCATCATATGATATCGCGCATGGATGAAACCCTAGGGTTAGTTGTATTTTGATAGGACTACGTATTGGAGGGCAAGAGTGACAGAAGCGTCAACCTAGCATAAAATTTGATGCATACATGATTGAAGGGGGGCCAATATATCTTAAGGCTATGGTTGGGTTTTTACCTTAATGAAAGTTAGTAGTTGCAGATGCTTGCTAATAGTTCCAATCATAAGTGCATAGAATTCCAAGTCAGGGATGACATGCTAGCAGTGGCCTCTCCCACATAATATTTGCTATCGGTCTAGTAAAGTAGTCAATTGCTTAGGGGCAATTTCGCAACTCCTACCAGCACATTTCCACACTCGCTATATTTACTTTATTGTTTCTTTATCTAAACAGCCCCTACTTTTTATTTACGTACTCTTTATTATCTTGCAAACCTATCCAACAACACCTACAAAGTACTTCTAGTTTCATACTTGTTCTAGGTAAAGCGAACGCCAAGCGTGCGTAGAGTTGTATCGGTGGTCGATACAACTTGAGGGAATAATTGTTCTACCTTTAGCTCCTCATTGGCTTCGACACTCCTACTTATCAAAAACTGTTGCGATCCCCTATACTTGTGGGTTATCACCTCTTTCTGCTGGCAGTGCTGTGTCCTCCTTCTGTTTTTCCAACGATCTTCTTGTGGTTCGCTGGAAACAAGAAGTTGTGGAGGACGGTGGAGCCTTGGACGAACCCATGGCCAAGTTGTTGAGTGTGGTGCGGTGTCCATCTGTCAGCGGCAGGGAACCAGATTTGAGGCGGTGAACGATGGATTAGCGGGAACAGCTCCGGTGCGGTGGATGGTTGCGATAGTGGAGTGGCAGCAGTGAGGCACAGGACGGTGTGGTCGGAGTGGTTCTGGTACGAGGCACGTCAGCGTCAGCGTCGTGGAGGCTGCTCTACCTCGGCTTCAGATGCTAAGTCCTTGAGGGCGTTGCGGTTGCGGTTTCCTTGAACGACGACGTTGGGGTACCGGCTCCGGCGTGATGGAGGAGGGTGGTGGTGGATTGGGCCCTATGGGGTGGAGGACGGAGGAGGTTGGTTTTCGCGGCTGGTGGAGAGGGCGTTTTGGCGCCCACGGAGTATGAATGGGGAAACCGAGGGAGGCGGCGAACTAAGGGGGGAAAATGTTTCGATTTGGGACGCGCTTGTTTGAAATTTGGGGAAACTTACGAACTTTGCCCTCATCTAAAATTTCGGACATATTGTGGGTTGGGGATAAGACAGTAATCTCAGGTGTCCCAAATGTGGGCGGGATAGATTTCGGCCGAGCGCATGGGTATTTAGGCGCCCACGGCGTATGAATGCTTCTCGGAGGCGGTTGAGACTGGCATCTTGGTGAAGTTACAAACCTACCCCGGTTTAGACCTTTGGACATCTGGCCGATAGGCTACACGGGCCAGAGTCAGGACAGTAATTTCCTACCACCAAACATTAGTCTCGCGCAGTTTCGGGTGACCAGAGGCCTATTTGGCGCTTTGTTCAATATCTGGGAGCAGACGCATTAACTTTTTCGGTTCTCTTGAATTCAACTTTAAGGATTTGTCGAACTTCACAAATCTTTACTCTTGAAAATCCTAAAGCTACGATTATTTTGGAATGGAGGGGTACATTTGAATATACATTGTACACGAGTATATATTAAAAAATATGCAACTTACCTCAGTTCACGCATGGTTCTGGATATAATCTCCTTGGTTGCAAAAAAAGTTAGACATGCATATGAATATATATATATAGCATGTTCAAATGCACAACAAAGATTGATGCCCCCTTTTACATCTGATTTACAAATGCGATTATCTCGGGTTCAAATAGATGAATGCACTTCCTATGAATTCGAATCTTCGAAACCCCCTTTATGTTGAATTCGACATGTATTCTATTCGTAGCTAGTCTTTTGGAATGTATCCATGCAAGTGACAAATGTATAAAGTGCTTCACACTAAAAACATGGAGTGCACTAATTAATGTTTATATATGAATTGCAAAAGCATCCATTGCCTGTATTTCAAACCGCTCTCACTCTATGGATCGATAATATGAAATAAACACATGCCCATGCTAGAATTCAATAGAGTATGGGTGTCTGATAGACCGATTTTCGTCCATATGCAATTTGCAAAATTCATGATCTCTCCAAAAATAATAATGCCATTTATATTTTAATTTAATGCATAGAACCGCCTTTTACATGTAGATGCACTATGCCTCGGCCCATTCTCACAAACGCGTTATATATCTCTCTATCTACCGCATAAGTGCACACACTTTATATGCATCGGCATTTATCTTTCACACATGCTCACAATCTCTCTCAGGGTGTTGGGGAGTCTCACACACATGCTCTCTCTGTATCTCTCTCTCCCTCTCTCTCTCTCTCCGACTACTGTGTACCACTCTTTTCACTAATATCAGTTGGAAAACACTATTTCTCTCACATGCATATGTACACACGCACGGTCTCTACTAGCCCTCTATACACACATATATGTGCCTACGTGTCTCCCACATGCACATTATCTTTAGGCCTCTCTCGCACACATTGCCCCCCCCCCACAGACACACCTCTCTCTTAGTAGTTGGCAGATATGATTCCATCATATCATTCAGTAGGATATCCCTGACTGTTAGGCTAGATGGTAATACGAGGCAAAGTTTTACCCTAGTTCGGACCCTTGTAGTTGAGGAAAAAGCCTACTCCTGTTACTGTATATTAGTGATAGGGGTGTGTAAAAAGTACACGTGAATACCAGGCATTGTGCGTGTGTGTATACTATCGACGAAATAGCCCCCAAGCTTATATAACATACTGGGGGCCTAGGGTTACAAATCATATATAGTCAGCTTATCACCAGTGGGGATAGAGTCCTCCGCGACTTTGGTAGCTAGCTTCATGTTGTACGCCGAGTCCTCCACATGGGTCTTCGTATAACGCGTCTCGGTCCAGCCTATGTGGCGCAGGATGGAACCGACCCATGAGTCCTCATGTTGACCCACCACAACTAGAAATGATGTGCCCACCACACCACACACGCAATCAGCCACTAAGAAAATAAGCACATACAATAGTACAATGTTATACATGAAAGCTAATTGCATGGTGCATCCAAAAATATTTGTTCTGCATTGTGAATGTTCATATATTCTCCTAAAATATTAGTCACGGGAAAGGAAAACGAAGGGCATATCTCTCATTGTCTCCACCGGACGCCCCCTCTCTCTACACCACTTTCACATATGCACACAAACTATCTCTCGGCCCTCTAAAAGTATGCATGCCCACGACACATTCACGCATGACGGTCATTGTATTTCAAGCTAAAGTACTAAACGATCACTGGACTTAATAATATGCTCATTGCGGTCACCGTATACATTTCGTGGTGATCATACGGTATCTAGCTCATGATACGTCTCCGTATTTTCTTGATGACACTGATGGACTTTGCATTTGAGGCATGCTCCGTATTTTGTTGATGAGACTTACGGTCATTGTATTTGAAGCGAAAGCACGATATGGTCACTGGACTTCAGAATAAGCTCGTCACGGTCACCACATACATTTTGTCGTGCTAACCAACATGTGGTTGGATGGTTAGGAGGATAGTGGTTCCTCGAGCCCACCAGGGTTAAAGTCCTGGTGCTCGCATTTATCCTGGGTTAATTTCAGTATTTTCCGGCGATGTGCGTTCAGTGGGAGGAGACATTCCACTCGACTACGAGGCACCTATGGCGACTTCGTAAAATCTCAAGATCATATGCTGGCTCAATCTCTCGAAGGTGCTCATAGGGGTAGGGTCTGTGTGTGCGCACTTATAGCGGTGAGTGCTTGCGCGTATATATGAGCCCTTGCGTATGTACCATGTTAAAAAAATACATGTCATGATTATACGGTCACTGGCTCACCCGTACAACCCGTACAACTCTGTATTTTGTTGATGACACAAACAATTGACCAGTCAAACATTCCACATGGAACAACTAGTGTTGCACCATCGGGGCACGTAACCATGGGGCCCACCTGTCAGCCCGTATATGAAAGAAAGAAATGGTAGTTTGAGTCTGTACTGTGTTAATAAAATACATTTTAGGGTGATCATACGGTCACATGCTCACGATACAGCTCCGTAATTTATTGATGACACGATCAATTGACCAGTCAAATGGTCCACATTCAGCAGCGCACATTACCATAGGGCCCACCCTTCGGCGTGTATATGAAGGACAAAAATGGTAATAAATTCGTGGTCGGTGGGTACTCGAAGTAGTGAGACCTCAGGTTGGCAACCGCCGGCGGTGGGGGCGCGTTGATTGGGCGGTGGTGTGGGCATCGCCGGAGAAAAAGCTCGGCACGGGGGTGGGGGGGCTAAAGGGATGGCCGGTGTGGCGGTGGACTAGCGGTGGGGAGTGGTTTCGGGGCGGGTGGGACGGCATGGCGGCTCAGGTCGGCCGCGGGTGGCGGGGCTCGGCGGTTCGGCCAGTGGTGGCTGGCGGCTCAGGGGGATGGAGTTTGATGATAAACTGCAGGCCCTTGATTTCGTATCCAACGGCTGGAAAATCTAGTGACGAGAGATGAATAAGTCAGTCGACTGACGTGTAGCCTCACCCCACACGTACACAAGCAGGCACGCAAGACACGCATGCATGTAGGCGTGCAACACTGACACGTACACATAACGAACACACGCACGCATGGAGGCGTGCAACACTTACACGTACACATGCACTCACGAACACACTCACGTACGCACACATGCATGCAACACTGAAACGTACCCTTGCACGCACGCAACACTCACACGCCTGCATGCACACAGCACACGACGCAAGACACACGCTCAACCTATACATGCATGCACCCTTTGTTAAGGACATGGATTGTTATGGGTATTGATCAATCTTATCTGTGATAAGCAGAACATTGATGTTTTTGATGTTTTTAGCGGTGTTTATGAATCACAACGTATCGAACGGGCTATCGACGTAGTAGGCTTATCTACATGAAAAGGATGACATCACACTCAATGAACAATCATCGGTTTATGAAATGCCCGCTTCTGACCGCCCTGGCCACCAAAGGTTCCTCTGATGTGTGCTGCCTGCGTTGGGTCACTGACATGCAGGCCATGTACCCAAAGAGCCCACACGTCAGTGGAAGAACGGCGTGGTGTCCTACGTCAGAGTCGAGGGCGCCACTCGCTGCACGCCCGGCTGAACACGCCTCCTTGCCGCATTCACACGACTCCATGAAACCCGCCCGTGTGGAAGCCGAGAAACGCACTGTGGACACACGTCCATTCATGACCGGGTCGACATTAAACGCTACACCGGCCGAGCTCCTCTCGTCCGCCATCTATTTAATCTCCTATTTAAATGAGTCCAAATGTCGGCCAAGAATCGCACACCTCCGCCGCTCCCCCATCTCCTCCTTCACCATTTTGTCCACTCTTACAATGGCTTACGAAGAGTAGTTATTCCGCACAAGCCATTTGTCTAGGTTTGTATCTCTCACACATACCCACGTAGGTGGGGACGTGCACGAAGAGAAGAGGTGCACGCACGACGCACGTACTCCTGTCTCTTTCCCAACCACACCCGCGCGGGTACACGGTGGAGCACATTTCTGTACAAAAAGGCCGCCCACGTGGTAATTTGACCGTGTACTGGTTGTCCACTTGGTGGAGGGAGGATCGTCTACCATGGGTGAACAAACAAATTGCGACTTGACACGTTGTTAAAAAAGAGGCAAACCATGTGGGGCCTACCTTAGAGGAAAGGCTCTATACACTGGAGTACTTTTGATGTGTCTCGTCAACTCGCAGAACGAGGAGAGCTTGCTTAGTATGCCATCTCCGCCGCCCACGAGCGCGGTGGCTCGCACGATGAGGTGAAGCTTGCTTAATACTAGTAGTACTATAAGCCTTACATCCGCTCCCTCGCCCACGCGCGCGGTGGCTCGCAGGACAAGGAGAAAATTTTACTACTCCCTCCGTTTACTCCTCGTCCCTACTACCTTGGTTGGAGAGATTATCATATTGTTTGGAATATATATGTCTTTAGTACTCTCTCCATTTACTTATACAAGGCCACTATAGAAAAATACATTTTGCATCTATACAAGGCCACAAATAGTAATCGAGGCAAAAGTTACTACTCCCTCCTTTCCAGTTTATGTCTCAATTTCAAAATCTCTCAAACCAAGGTAGACGGTGAGTGGTCGAATTAGTTTCATACTCCTAGTTTGCACAAGTTATTAGTACACTCGTTTTCTGAAGAAGTTATGTTTACCGAGGCATTAATTAGAAGAATGCATGAATGACCACTAAATTTCCATGAACTTCTACATGCATTGGTGAGTTCTCTCTTGACACTGCTTGCATCGAGTGATGTAACGCAGCTCAAAATCCAACATGTGATGGTACTACTACTAGTAGAATTGAGACTTATAAAACGGAAAAATGAATGTTTTTTAGATGCGCCCCATAAACCCTAGTGGGTACGTACTTCGTAAGATCAGATTTTCCCAAAACTAAGTCTCTCAACCTTTATTTGCTTGTTTACCTTCCTGCCTCCTTGCCTCGAATAGACTATGCCAAACTCACCTACCTGCCGCGCGGGAAAATACCCGCCCTCGCCTTTTTTAGTCCAAGTTTGTATCAATGGATCGCACGAAGGAGTAGAAACCCAAGCCGTGTCTTGTACTCCACCGTCGACGCTCGCTTTCATGAATTTTGTAATCCCTATCACCGACATGTGGGACATATAGCAACCGGGTCGATGTGTCAAGCACCAAATAACAGTGCAGAACAACAGGGGGGACGCACCCAGTCATACCGCCCTAGTAGTAGTAGTAGTAGTAGTAGTAGTAGTAATGAGCAATGAGACGTCAAATCACAATGCCGCACCTTCCTAGACGAACGAAGCAACCATTATTTCACACTTTGGTTCGCCATCATCTCAAACCATGTATTACTGCTTCTGCCTCAAGAGGGACACGCGCATCGCCTTGGTACATCATGACACGTGGGACCGCATGACAGGCCATGCTCCCCTGCCGATCGCTTGGTAAATGCACCTCATTTTTACTACCATACTTCCTCCGTATTGGTTTACATGGCATGCATGTTGTTCTAGGTTGAGAATTTAACTATGTGATGAACAGTATATGTTTAGAAACTACATCCGCTTAATAATCCAATGATATACTTTTTGTGACATAGTAACTCATATTTAGTTAGTCAAATGGATGACCTAGAACTACGTGCATGCCCTATAAACCGAGACGCCTAAAAAAACGAGACAGAAAGGGTAGTTCAACATGTATCTTTTTAGATCAATATAGTCGGGATTCACCAAGGAGCAAAACCAAGTGGTAGGCTGCACCTGTCATGTTGGCGTAGCAACTCAAGCAGGGTCAGTCCACACACGAAATGGCGACACACTTAACAGGACCCCTTTGGCCGACATGTGGCTCATCCACCGTCTTCTTCCACGTGCGATGCACCAAATTACAGTTCAGAGCAGCGCTTGGAATGGGAGGCTATAACACCCTCGATGCGACTATATCTCCCACGTGTCGAGGCACGACTTAGAGGCATAATCGCATTGAAGGCATATGTCGCAAGTTAGGCAATCTTCACAACATCCCATGTAATATGATAATAAAAGGGGAGATAACATAGTTGGCTTACACTCGCCACGTCAATCAAGTACATAAACAACATTACATCAACCAAACACTCATGGCCCGACTACGGCGCCAAAATAAAAGAGAACCCAACATGCGACACGGTCCCGATCACCCCCAACTGGGCACCACTTCTGATCATCAGGAAAGGAAACATAGTAACGTTGAGAGTCCTCGTCGAACTCCCACTTGAGCTCGAGCGCGTCACCTGGAGCGGAATCATCAGGCCCTGCATCTGGTGTAATAGTAATCTGTGAGCCACAGGGACTCAGCAATCTCGCACCCTCGCGATCAAGACTATTTAAGCTTATAGGTAAGGCATGGTAAATATATGTGCAGCTGCAGCAAGCGACTAGCAAGTATGGTGGCTATCCTATTCGCAAAGGAGAGTGAGAAGAGGAGGCAAAGCGCGAGCGGGAAACTAGAGAGCAACCTGCACAAACATTACTCCAACACCGTGTCCACTTCCCGGACTCCGCCGAGAAGAGGCCATCACGGTAACACACTCAGTTGATTCATTTTAATTAAGTTAAGGTTCAAGTTATCTACAACCGGACATTAACAAATTTCCATCTGCCCATAACCGCGGGCACGGCTTTCGAAAGTTCAAATCCCTGCAGGGGAGTCCCAACTTAGCCCATGACAAGCTCTCACGGTCAATGAAGGAATAGACCTCCTCCCAAGACGTTCCGATCAGGCTCGGTATCTCGGTTCTTCAAGACACTTCGACAGGTTAAAACAAGACCAACAACACCGCCCGAATGTGCCGACAAATCCCGATAGGAGCTGCACATATCTATTTCTCAGGTCACACTCAGATAGGTCAAGCTACGAGTAAAACCAACCCTCGAGTTTCCCCGAGGTGGCCCCGCAGGCTGCCTGGTTCGGACCAACACTCAGAGGAGCACTGGCCCGGGGGGGTTTAAACAAGGTGACCCTCGGGCTCCGGAAACCCAAGGGAAAAAGAGGCTAGGTGGCAAATGGTAAAACCAAGGTTGGGCATTGCTGGAAAAGCTTTAATCAAGGCGAGCTATCAAGGGGTTCCCATCATAACCCAACCGCATAAGGAACGCAAAATCCGGGAACATAACACTGATATGACGGAAACTAGGGCGGCAAGAGTGGAACAAAACACTAGGCGAGAGGCCGAGCCTTCCACCCTTTACCAAGTATATAGATGCATTAATTAAATAAGATATATAGTGATATCCCAAGAAGTAAATAAATGTTCCAACAAGGAACGGCCTCCAATCTTCACCTGTAACTAGCAACGCTATAAGAGGGGCTGAGCAAAGCGGTAACATAGCCAATCAACGGTTTGCTAGGACATGGTGGGTTAGAGGTTTGACATGGAAATTTTGGAGGCTTGAAAGCAAATGGTAGGCATCGTAGCATTGGCATAGCAAAAGAGAGAGCAAACTAGCATAGCAAAGATAGTAGTGATTTCGAGGGTATGATCATCTTGCCTGCACAGTTGTCAGAGTTGACTGGATCCTCGGAAGCAAACTCAACGGGCTCCTCGTTAAAGAACTCGTTTCCCGGATCTACCCAAACAAGACAAACAAGAAACAAGGACACAAATCAACCACGTGCAACTCAAACAACATGATGCAAAGATGGTATGCTATGCGGGATGCGATGCGGGATGCATATGCAAGATTTGACAAGGGATGCATGACCCTGGACTCAACTTGTGAATCCAAGTGTTCCACTGGAAAGATGAGATGAAATCGCTTGAAAACGATATAAAGAACGCCGGAATCGGAGTTACGGTTTGGAAATGGCAAGCAATTCAAATATGACACCGGTCTGCGATTTACAGCAAGTAGCCATCTAAATGCAATGAGATGAACATTCTACAGCAGCCCAACATGACAACAAAATACATGGTAGGGATGCATTCAAGATGCTTAAAAAAAGCCTAGCACTGAGCTACGGCCAATTCATCAATTAACAGCTTCAAACAAGCATGGCAAAAATGCATATGCCAAACAGATCTCAGACTCAGTGAAATTAACACTTGTCTGGAATTTCTGATCAGGTAGCACTCTTCGGAGCAACAAAACTACATTCTACGGGACCTGAACATGGCAAAGTAAAGCATGGCATGGAGCTACTCAAAGAGCTTAACAAAAGTCGCTTAGTGACCTTGAGCCAAAAGGGATCAGAAAATACAATTGCAAGCATGTGAACATGGCAAAAACATAATCAGTTTTCGGACTTAGAGAAAACTGGCACATGCTGAAATATATCTCAAGTAGGCATGTTTACGAGCTCGATGCCCTCACTACGGAGAAATTCATGATAAGCTAAGCATACACCCATCAAGAATACACAAAATTCAAGCTAGACATGGCAAGAACAATAACATAGCATGCACGGATCAACTACAACATCATCGGCAAAATTGCAAACAAGTTGACAATCTGCCCAGATTCACAAAGTAGCAAAAGTAGAGCTCGATTGACTCAAGCTAGGTTACTCCATAATTTCAAAAAAATACATGGATGGATAGAGCACTACAAGATTAACAAAACATCCTTACTGATCATCCTCAAAAGAGGCACGGATCATTAGGAAACAACATGAACATATGGCAACATGAGATAAACAGCTCAAGGACTTGGTGGAATTGCTAAGTCCCTGAAATTAGAATTACCAAGTGCACCACTTTGCAAGCTTGTGCTATTCACCACACACATCAAAAAAAATACATGGTTTGCACCTCTGGAAAGATGACAAAGCCCTTAACAAAACATATGTAGTACTCATGGGCATATCATGCACACAATAATCATGGCAAAAATGACAAATATCTAAATGGACTAGCAGATCTGACAATTATCTCAAGTAGCCCTCTTCTAACAGCATTTCGGGCATCAAGATGAACTCAAATGAAAATGATGCAATGGAATGAAATGATGTACTCTCTGAGATGAACATTTTGATATGCTATATGTCCAAATCGGAGATACCGATGCAAAGTTAGGGCAGGTCAAAGTATGCAACATGAATCTGAGAGAGGGGGAGAAAGTCCACCCTCGGGTTAGGGTTTCAGATCGGATCTGGATCGGGGGCACGCGGATCGAGGTGGCCGGACTCTCGCCGGAGTCGGCGCCGGAGTTCGCGGGGAGGCGGCTGCCGAAGCTCACCGGAGGAGCGGAGGGCGGCGGGGTCGCCGCAGCTCGGTCGCCCGCGCGTGGCTGCGCCGGCCAGCGGGAGCGGCGCGGCGGGGCCCGGCCGGAGCTCAGGCGCCGAGCCTCGCCGGAAAGGGCGGCGCGGCAGAGGAGCAAACCGCGGGGCGGCGGCGCGAGGTAGGAGAAGCAGCGACGGCGGGGCGCGGTAGGCGGCGGCGAGCGGCCGCGGGGGCCGGCCTTGGGCTTCGCGGGCCTCCGCGGTGCGAGGAGGCAGAGGGCCACGTGGCGGCGGGTGATTGGGCGGCGGTGGCAGCGCGGACGCGTCCGGGCCGGACGGATAATGTCTAGCGCGGCGCGAGGGGTGGATCTAGGGTTTTTTTTGGGGGGGAAGGAGAAGGAGATTTTCGGGGTTGTCTATTTATAGGCATAGAGGGAGCTAGGAGAGTCCAAATGAGGTGCGGTTTTCGGCCACGCGATCGTGATCGAACGCTCTAGATGATGGAGAGGGTTTTGGTGGGTTTTGGGCCAAATTGGAGGGGTGTTGGGCTGCAACACACACGAGGCCTTTTCGGTCCCTCGGTTAACCGTTGGAGTACCAAACGAAGTCCAAATGGTACGAAACTTGACAGGCGGTCTACCGGTAGTAAACCAAGGCCGCTTGGCAAGTCTCGGCCCAATCCGGAAATGTTTAATCCCCACACACGAAAGAAAGGTAGAAATGACCACCGGAGGAGAACGAAGCGCCGGAATGCAAAACGGACAACAAGGAAAATGCTCGAATGCATGAGACGAACACGTATGCAAATGCAATGCACATGATGACATGATATGAGATGCATGGCAACAACAACAACGCACAGAGACAAAGATCCGAACCCGAGAAAATAAAATAACTTAACGCCGGAAACGGCAAGAGTTGGAGTACAAATTGGGAAAGTCACATCCGGGGTGTTACAACACTCTACCACTACGAAAGGATCTCGTCCCGAGATCTAGGACTGAAAGAACGCCGGGTACTCAGAACGGTGGTGATCCTCGCGTTCCCAGGTAGCTTCACAGTCGGAATGGTGTGACCACTTGACTTTGAGAAATTTGATTGACTTGTTGCGACTCTTGCGTTCAGTCTCTTCGAGAATAGCAACTTGGTGCTCACGATAAGAGAGATCTTCTTGGAGCTCAATGTCCTGGAAGTTGACGGTGCGGTCAGGAGTCTTGAAGCACTTTCGAAGCTGAGAGACATGGAACATGTCATGAACATTTGCAAAGTTTGAAAGGTCCCACGTATCTCGGGGCAAGCTTCCCTTTGATACCGAAGCGACGAGTACCTTTCATAGGAGAGACGCGGAGGTAAGCATGATCTCCGATCTTGAAAGCCAAATCACGGTGCTTACTATCATAGTAGCTCTTCTGGTGGGATTGGGCTGCTTTGAGGTTTTCACGAATGACTTTGCACATTTCCTCTGCCTTTGTGATTAAGTCATTACCCAAAAGCTGACGTTCACCTGTTTCAGACCAGTTGAGAGGGGTACGTCACTTCCTGCCATACATAATTTCAAATGGGGCCTTGCCCGAACTTGCTTGAAAACTGTTGTTGTAGGAGAATTCAGCATAAGGAAGACAATCCTCCCACTTCATGCCGAAGGAGATCACACAAGCCCTTAGCATATCGTCAAGAATCTGGTTGACACGCTCGACTTGACCGCTAGTTTGAGGATGGAAAGTTGTGCTGAAGCAGATGTTGGTGCCCATGGCCTTCTGAAAAGAATCCCAAAACTTGCATGTAAAAATGCTGCCACGGTCTGAAGAGATCACCTGTGGAATACCCTGCAGAGAGACAATATGAGAGGTATAGAGTTCCGCCAATTGAGCTGCAGTGATTGACTCTTTGATAGGCAGAAAATGAGCCACTTTAGTGAGTTTGTCGATGACAACGAATATAGCATCATGGCCACGCTTGGACTTTGGAAACCCAGTCACGAAGTCCATTTCAATGTGTTCAAACTTCCATTCTAGAATGGCAAGAGGTTGGAGGAGACATGCTGGCCTTTGGTGTTCTGCCTTCACTCTTCTGCAGACATCACACTCATTCACGAATTGAGCAATCTCACGCTTCATTCGAGTCCACCAATAAGCCTGCTTGAGGTCCTGAGATGGAGAGGAGAGAATTGTGAGCCTCGTTCATGATCACTTTACGGAGGTCACCTTTGGGAACAACAATACGATCCTCGAAGAAGAGAGTGTCCTTGTCATCAAGGCGGTAGCACTTGTACTTGGGTTGACTCTTGGCAATCCCAATCTTCACCTTTTTCACCATAGCACCAAGAAGCTAGGCTTGGCGAATCTGGTCTTCCAAGGTAGGAGAGACTTGAAGGTTGGCGAGGAAACCTTGAGGAACAACTTGCAGATTAAGTTTGTGGAAAGCTTCACAAAGCTCGGGTTGATAAGGCTTGAGAATCAGACTGTTGCAGTAAGCTTTCCTGCTCAATGCGTCAGCAATCACATTGGCCTTGCCTGGAGTATATTCGATACTCGGATTATACTCTTGAATCATTTCGACCCATCGAGTTTGCGTGAGGTTGAGATTAGGCTGAGTGAAGATGTACTTGAGACTCTTGTGATCAGTGAAAATGTCCACTTTTCTTCCCAATAAGAGATGTCTGCAAGTCAAAAGAGCATGCACAACTGCCGCCAACTCGAGATCATGAGTGGGGTAGTTCTTCTCATTAGGCTTCAACTGGCGTGAGGTATAAGCAACAACTTTCTTCTCTTGCATCAATACTACGCCAAGACCTTGGAGAGAGGCATCACAAAAGACCTCGTATGGCTTGGATTCATCAGGCGGGGTCAGAACTAGTGCAGTGATCAATTTCTCTTTCAAAGTGTTGAAAGCAATGTCACACTCCGGACACCAAATGTACTTGACGTGCTTCTGGAGAAGATTTGAGAGAGGCTTCGCGATCTTAGAAAAGTTTTCAACGAATCTTCGGCAATAGCTTGCGAGACCGAGGAAGCTACGGAGTTGCTTCACGTTCTGAGGAGGTTCCCAATTCATAATTGCATACACCTTCTCAGGATTCACGGCAATGCCCTTGGAAGAGATGATATGACCAAGATAAAGAACCTCATCGAGCCAAAATTCTCACTTGGAGAACTTGGCATAAAACTGATGTTCCCTGAGCTTATCAAGCACCAGACGCAAGTGCTTGGCATGACCTTCCTTTTTCTTGGAGAAAACCAGAATGTCGTCGAGATAGACCAAAACGAAGTCATTGGTGTAGGCGTTGAAGATGAAGTTCATCATGCGAGAGAACGTCGGAGGAGCGTTGACGAGACCAAAAGACATGACAGTGTATTCATATGAACCATAGCTTGTCCTGAAAGCCGTCTTGGGAATATCTTGCTCACGGATTCGAATCTGATGATAACCCATACGGAGATCAAGCTTGGAGAATACTGGGGCACCTTTGAGTTGTTCGAACAGCTCATTGATGTTGGGAAGTGGGTATTTATTCTTGATGGTTTTCTTGTTCAATGGACAGTAATCAACACAAAGTCGGTCTGTTCCATCCTTCTTCTTCACAAAAAGAACACGACAACCCCACGGAGAAGAACTAGGCCGGATGAGACCCATTCTCTCTTGAATATCGAGTTGCGTCTTCAACTCCTTCAACTCTTCAGGTCCGAGCTTGTAAGGACGCTTGCACACAGGTTCCGTGCCAGGCTCAAGATCAATAACGAATTCAACTAGCCGGTGCGGAGGCATTCCTGGAAGCTCTTCTGGAAAGATGTCTTGATATTCACAAACGACTGGAATCTGCGAGATAGCATCTAGTTCACCCTTCTCATTGAGAGAAAATAGACAGATGGTATCATCACGAGCGGCAAAGACAATTACATCCTCAGACGAATGAGTCAATTGAATCTGCCTGGCTGCACAATCAAGCTGAGCCTTGTGCTTAGAAAGCCAATCCATTCCGAGAATAAGATCAATATCTGAGTTGCCAAGAACCATTGGGGAAGAAAGAAACTTGTAATCGCCCAAGGTGATAGTAACATCCGGCACCTCCATACTTGCACTCAAACGTTTGCCAGGAGAAACGATATCCATTTGTTTACCCAAATGAGAAGAAACAAACTCATGCTTGGTAAAAAATGGCTTTGACATGAAACAATGCGATGCACCAGTATCAAAAAGAACTCTTGAAGGAATATCATTAACAGGGAGGTTACCCATGATGACATCTGATGAATCCTCTACCTGAGCTGCATTCACCATATTGACCTTGGCGTGCTTGGGGTTATGCTTGACCACGGCTGTACTTGCAGATCTAACAGGAGGAGGAGGAGGAAGACGCCTCTGGTTGAAACACTTGTTGGCATAGTGATCCTTCTGTTGGCACTTGTTGCACGTGACCTCTGAAAGCGGACGGTGGTACAGAGCACTCGATCTTGGAGCTTGAGACAAAGTCTTGTTCTGAAAGCCGGGGTTGGGTGGGTGGGAGGATCCACTGCCACCTTTGCTCTTCTGCTGATACGGCTGACGGAACAGAGGAGGAGGAAGCCAATACTTCTGCTGCTTGGCCACTTGAGTGGAGGAGAGTAACATCTCTGACTCGCTTCTTGGAAGCATCACACCTCAATTGAGCAGCCTTTTGCTTCAATGCCATGTTGTAGAACTCATCGTACCTCAAGGGCTCCAAGAGGACAAGAGCTAGCTTAATTTCTTCTCTGAGAGCACCCCTGAACTGGTATAACATGCTCTTCTCATCAGGGACGACCTGCTTAGCAAAGCGGGCGAGCTTCTGAAACAACTTGTCGTAGTCATAGACAGACAAAGAGCCTTGCTTCAGGTTGCGGAATTCCTCACGCTTGCTTTCAACCACGCTTTGGGGAATATGATGAGCTCAGAAATCTTGACGGAATTCATCCCAAGTGATCACACGTCCACCTCTGGAATCCTTGTACTGCTGGAACCATTCTGCAGCTTGATCTTTGAGTTGGAAGGAAGCGAACTTGACAAAGTCCTCAGGCCTGACGTTGCTGCACTCGAAATGCTTGCACAGATCCACAAGCCAATCGTCAGCATCGGTTGCCTCAACACAATTGCTGAAAGTCTTTGGCCCATTAGCAAGGATCTGGTTGAGTGTAGCATAGTGATTCTGATTGTTGCCTTGGTTCCCTTGGTTGCCTTGATTGCGCTCTTGAAGAATTTGCATGATCAACTGTGTGTTTGCATTGGTTGCGGCCATCAAAGCTTGCCATGCCTCCGGAGGAGGTGGAGGTGGTGGCGGATCAGGATTCGGAGTCGTGCGCGTTGGAGGAGCCATCCTGAAGAGGTTGACATCCATTAGCACATTGATAGACAAATATTGAAGCTGAATCCAACGGAATGAAAATTGCAACGTATAGTCTTCACATCCGAAAAAAATGAACAAATGCATTCCTCTTGAAATGGTCACATATCCATAAATTGAGAAGCCACTTAGAATTTAGGTAGAGAAATAAATCAACAAGGTACGGATGAAGAACGAATAATCGGTAAGAAATCCCAATCTCAAACCAATATCCGTGGAAGAAGAACTAGAGCTACTAGAATTCCCACCTATGAAACTCCCGAACCTTTTCGGTTATGCAATCAGGTGTTGGGGATACAGGGGAAGCATAATATCTCACCCAATTCTAGCAAATCCTACATCCAGCTGTATCCATCCTTCAACACATAACCGAGAAAAACTTCGGAAACCATCTACCTCAACCTTCAAAAAGCATCCATTATACAAGTTATGGCGATACTCCCGAACTCCCGCCCCAGTACTGGGTGGCGTCGAGGTTATCTCACCAACGAACTGCATAAAAGAGATTTTCGATGTCGGCGTGCGAAAACTCAGGTATTCCAGAACCACAATGATAAAATTATGACGACAACACCTCAGAGCTCAACTCCCCGGGACACTTCCACAAAACCCCTGACAGGAGGCACCAAGACAATGTTCTCATCATAAAACCATCAGAACGATTCCAAGATACCCGCGTTATCCTAAAATTTTTTTTAGAGAAATTTGAGAAGAGAAGAGTCAAAACTCTACGTTTGGATGCCTTACCAGAGTGATGAGGAGACTGGGAAGTAAAAAGAATTCCTAAACTCTCCGATATATAATTCCTAAATGACTCAAAACATTTTTCTAGACACAACTCGGCTGCTACAAATGATAAAGCAAGGGGGCTCCTAAGGTCGGGGAAGGCTCTGGTTACCAACTTGTAACACCCTCGATGCGTAACACCCTCGATGCGACTATATCTCCACGTGTCGAGGCACGACTTAGAGGCATAATCGCATTGAAGGCATATGTCGCAAGTTAGGCAATCTTCACAACATCCCATGTAATATGAATAAAAGGGGAGATAACATAGTTGGCTTACACTCGCCACGTCAATCAAGTACATAAATAACATTACATCAATCCAAACACTCATGGCCCGACTACGGCGCCAAAATAAAAGAGAACCCAACATGCGACACGGTCCCGATCACCCCCAACTGGGCACCACTACTGATCATCAGGAAAGGAAACATAGTAACGTTGAGAGTCCTCGTCGAACTCCCACTTGAGCTCGAGCGCGTCACCTGGAGCGGAATCATCAGGCCCTGCATCTGGTGTAATAGTAATCTGTGAGCCACAGGGACTCAGCAATCTCGCACCCTCGCGATCAAGACTATTTAAGCTTATAGGTAAGGCAAGGTAAATATATGTGGAGCTGCAGCAAGCGACTAGCAAGTATGGTGGCTACCTTTCGCAAAAGAGCGAGAAGAGGAGGCAAAGCGCGAGCGAGAAACTAGAGAGCAACCTGCGCAAACATTACTCCAACACCGTGTCCACTTCCCGGACTCCGCCGAGAAGAGGCCATCACGGTAACACACTCAGTTGATTCATTTTAATTAAGTTAAGGTTCAAGTTATCTACAACCGGACATTAACAAATTCCCATCTGCCCATAACCGCGGGCACGGCTTTCGAAAGTTCAAATCCCTGCAGGGGAGTCCCAACTTAGCCCATGACAAGCTCTCACGGTCAACGAAGGAATAGACCTCCTCCCAAGACGTTCCGATCAGACTCGGTATCTCGGTTCTTCAAGACACTTCGACAGGTTAAAACAAGACCAGCAACACCGCCCGAATGTGCCGACAAATCCCGATAGGAGCTGCACATATCTCTTTCTCAGGGCACACTCAGATGAGACTAGCTACGAGTAAAACCAACCCTCAAGTTTCCCCGAGGTGGCCCCGCAGGCAGCTCAGTTCGGACCAACACTCAGAGGGAGCACTGGCCCGGGGGGGGGTTAAAATAAGATGACCCTTGGGCTCCGGTAACCCAAGGGAAAAAAGAGGCTAGGTGGCGAATGGTAAAACCAATGTTGGGCATTGCTGGAAAAGCTTTAATCAAGGCGAACTATCAAGGGGTTCCCATTATAACCAACCGCGTAAGGAACGCAAAATCCGGGAACATAACACGATATGACGGAAACTAGGGCGGCAAGAGTGGAACAAAACACTAGGCGAGAGGCCGAGCCTTCCACCCTTTACCAAGTATATAGATGCATTAAAATAATATATATGATATCCCAACAAGTAAATAAATGTTCCAACAAGGAACGGCCTCCAATCTTCACCTGCAACTAGCAACGCTATAAGAGGGGCTGAGCAAAGCGGTAACATAGCCAATCAACGGTTTGCTAGGACATGGTGGGTTAGAGGTTTGACATGGCAATTTGGGAGGCTTGAAAGCAAAGTGGTAGGCATCGTAGCATTGGCATAGCAAAAGAGCGAGCAAACTAGCATAGCAAAGATAGTAGTGATTTCGAGGTATGATCATCTTGCCTGCACAGTTGTCAGAGTTGACTGGATCCTCGAAAGCAAACTCAACGGGCTCCTCGTTAAAGAACTTGTTTCCCGGATCTACCCAAACAAGACAAACAAGAAACAAGGACACAAATCAACCACGTGCAACTCAAACAACATGATGCAAAGATGGTATGCTATGCGGGATGCGATGCGGGATGCATATGCAAGATTTGACAAGGGATGCATGACCCTGGACTCAACTTGTGAATCCAAGTGTGCACTGGAAAGATGAGATGAAATCTCTTGAAAACGATATAAAGAACGCCGGAATCGGAGTTACGGTTTGGAAATGGCAAGCAATTCAAATATGACACCGGTCTGCGATTTACAGCAAGTAGCCATCTAAATGCAATGAGATGAACATTCTACAGCACCCCAACATGACAACAAAATACATGGTAGGGATGCATTCAAGATGCTTAAAAAAAGCCTAGCACTGAGCTACACTGAGCTACGGCCAATTCATCAATTAACAGCTTCAAACAAGCATGGCAAAAATGCATATGCCAAACAGATCTCAGACTCAGTGAAATTAACACTTGTCTGGAATTTCTGATCAGGTAGCACTCTTCGGAGCAACAAAACTACATTCTACGGGACCTGAACATGGCAAAGTAAAGCATGGCATGGAGCTACTCAAAGAGCTTAACAAAATTCGCTTAGTGACCTTGAGCCAAAAGGGATCAGAAAATACAATTGCAAGCATGTGAACATGGCAAAAACATAATCAGTTTTCGGACTTAGAGAAAACTGGCACATGCTGAAATATATCTCAAGTAGGCATGTTTACGAGCTCGATGCCCTCACTACGGAGCAATTCATGATAAGCTAAGCATACACCCATCAAGAATACACAAAATTCAAGCTAGACATGGCAAGAACAATAACATAGCATGCACGGATCAACTACAACATCATCGGCAAAATTGCAAACAAGTTGACAATCTGCCCAGATTCACAAAGTAGCAAAAGTAGAGCTCGATTGACTCAAGCTAGGGTGCTCCATAATTGCAAACAAAGACATGGATGGATAGATCACTACAAGATTAACAAAACATTCTTACTGATCATCCTCAAAAGAGGCACGGATCACTAGGAAACAACATGAACATATGGCAACATGAGATAAACAGCTCAAGGACTTGGTGGAATTGCTAAGTCCCTGAAATCAGAATTACCAAGTGCACCACTTTGCAAGCTTGTGCTAGTCACCACACATATCACAAAAATACATGGGTTGCACCTCTGGAAAGATGACAGAGCCCTTAACAAAACATATGTAGTACTCATGGGAATATCATGCACACAATAATCATGGCAAAAATGACAAATATCTAAATGGAGTAGCAGATCTGACAATTATCTCAAGTAGCCCTCTTCTAACAGAATTTCGGGCATCAAGATGAACTCAAATGAAAATGATGCAATGGAATGAAATGATGCACTCTCTGAGGTGAACATTTTGATATGCTATATGCCCAAATCGGAGCTACGGATGCAAAGTTACGACAGGCCAAAGTATGCAACATGAATCTGAGAGAGGGGGAGAAAGTCAACCCTCGGGTTAGGGTTTCAGATCGGATCTGGATCGGGGGCATGTGGATCGAGGTGGCCGGACTCTCGCTGGAGTCGGCGCCGGAGTTCGCGGGGAGGCGGCTGTCGGAGCTCACCTGAGGAGCGGAGGGCGGCGGGGTCGCCGGAGCTCGGTCGCCCGCGCGTGGCTGCGCCGGCCAGCGGGAGCGGCGCGGCGGGGCCCGGCCGGAGCTCGGGCACTGAGCTTCGCCGGAAAGGGCGGCGCGGAGGAGGAGCAAACCGCGGGGCGGCGGCGCGTGGTAGGAGAAGCAGCGACGGTGGGGCGCGGTAGGCGCCGGGGGGCGGCCTTGGGCTTCGCGGGCCTCCGCGGTGGGAGGAGGCAGAGGGCCACGTGGCGGCGGGTGATTGGGCAGCGGTGGTGACGCGGACGCGTCCGGCCCAGACGGACAATGTCCGCCGCGGCGCGAGGGGGTGGATCTAGGGTTTTTTTTGGGGGGAAGGAGAAGGAGATTTTCGGGGGTGCCTATTTACAGGCATCAAGGGAGCTAGGAGAGTCCAAATGAGGTGCGGTTTTCGGCAACGCGATCGTGATCGAACGCTCTAGATGATGGAGAGGGTTTAGGTGGGTTTTGGGCCAAATTGGAGGGGTGTTGGGCTGCAATACACACGAGGCCTTTTTGGTCCCTCGGTTAACCGTTGGAGTACCAAACGAAGTCCAAATGGTACGAAACTTGACAGGCGGTTTACCGGTAGTAAACCAAGGCCGCTTGGCAAGTCCCGGTCCAATCCGGAAATTTTTAATCCCCACACACGAAAGAAAGGTAGAAATGACCACGGGAGGAGAACGAAGCGCCGGAATGCAAAACGGACAACGGGGAAAATGCTCGAATGCATGAGACGAACACGTATGCAAATGCAATGCACATGATGACATGATATGAGATGCATGACAACGACAACAACACACGGAGACAAAGACCCGAACCCGAGAAAATAAAATAACTTAGCGCCAGAAACGGCAAGAGTTGGAGTACAAATTGGGAAAGTCACATCCGGGGTGTTATAGAGGCACCCCGGTCGTAGCATCGCGGTAGTAGAAAATGAGTGATGAGGGGTCAAATCACAAAGCCCCACCTTTCTCGCATTAAGCTGGTCGGACGAAGCAACCATCATTTCAATCTACGGCGTAAGAGCATAAAGAAAAGATAAAACCAATGATGCGTGCGGTAGCTACCTAGGGCACCCTAGGGTAGGGGTCTCCACTACATATCATTGTTTTGAAAGCGCCTACACTACAAATCGGCTTCTCCCTCGTCCTCTTGAAGAAAACCGATGATGCGTGCGGCAGTAGGGTTTGTAGGAGTACTACTACGGAGTGCGGGGCCACATCGTAGTAAACGAGAGAGGGATTGAGTTCGAGTCGACGCCTTAAATATGTGTGGGCCGCTTGGTTTTAGGGGAACGAGGCAGCATTTTGGGCACGGGGACCAGTGGAGATATAGTACGTACAAAAATTGTGGATGTAGGTTCGAACGAAAGGAAATGATGCATGGGCCCTGCATTTTGATATACCCGGGGCCGCGTGAAATTTTCTACTCTACTCAAAACTAGTAAGGTACACATGCATTGAACGCATGAGATTTCGAAACCAAATTATGAATAAATACACACTATAGCATGTAAAGCTTTGAGTCATATATGGATGATGTAGATGTTCGTCTAATTCTTATAGTTCATCTCATTCAAAATCAATTAGTTTTACAAAAATGTTAAGATTCATGGGGTTGTGCATTGTAAAGAACAATGTAAAAAACAAATAATGGCAATTCGTTTAGAAAAAAATCAATTATGATACGGAAGATTCTAGAACAAAGGAGAAGTGCTTCTGTTTTGAGGTTTGTGCATTATGCTTAAGTTCAACCATGGAGTCTTCTAAATTGTACATGTGGCAGATCTGGTGGAATGTTGATCATATCCAACGGCCAGTAGTACTCGGATTTTCCATCTCTGCACTGTCAGATTAGCTTCATCCAGTGACCATCTTTCAAAGTTATTCGCACACTATATAGTTCTTGTGCCATAGTTGCATGTCTTGGAAAAAAGCTACTAGTGGGTTGTACTAGCTATTTAGGAATAGAAGATGTATACATGGAAGTTGTAGGGAAAGAGATGACATGGAGTATCTCATTTCCTATGTGTAGGGATTGGAAAAGGGATGTCATTTGGTTCACATCATAGGAACTTTTCTATTGAGTCTAGAGATGACATGTATCTCAATTCCTATGAGGAGGGATTAGAAAAGAGATGTAATTTGGTTCATATCATAGGAACTTTTCTATTGAATACACTGTCGGATGCCGATCTAACGGTTCTTACGACGTTCGCCAGGAAAAGGCTTGTGGCGAACATTTTTCAGATAATGATTTACGGAAACATGCATTGCATTTATACGTGCCCCCTCCACTACAAAAAAATACACTTCCGTGATGATATGTGTTTGTCACAGTAGGTCACGTTTTCTGTCATGCATGTACATCCATGACAAATTTATGACAGAATCAAGATAGTCATACATGTGCTGTTGTAGAAGTGTTGCATGACATTACCAAAATTATCATCACGGAAGTGTCCACTTCCATGACGATAAATCGCGTGTCACAAAAGTGCTTTCGTCAAGGGTGACTGACACGTGGCATCCACCGTAACGGAATACTGTTAAGCTATCGGGTCCGATTTTGGATCCGATAACCCGTTAATAGCCCCGACCAATGGGTATTTTCCACGTGTAAAATCATTATTGGCTGGAGGAAACACGTGTCGGCTCACCGTTGGGACAGATGTCATCCACTCATTGGACCCAAAGTGCCTATGATACGTCGACACGTGGCACGACCCAACAGAGGCCCATTCCTGTGAAAAGGCCGGCCCGTTTGAATTGGTAAAAAGGTGGCGGGCCAGCCCTCGGCAAGCCTATTAACGGCATATTCGCATATAGCCCATTTACAGCCCGTTAACCCAGGGCCCGTTTACATCCTATCCGAATTAGGCCCGGTAGCGTCATCTGGCCTGTCCAATATAATTCCAGACCATTTTAACTTCTGGCCCATGTATGGCCCATGACGTCTTTCGGCCCGTATAAGGCCCTTATTACTCTCGGCCCATTAACGGCCTGTGGTAAAACTTGCCCGTAATGAACAATGTATCACTTTATACCCATTAACGGCACGTGGTGAAACTGGCCCGTAATGAGTACTGCATCATTTTACACCCATTAACGGCCCATTATTCCATTGGACCATTTCCAGCCCATGTTACCTTTCGGCCTTATCGAGGCCCATTTATTCTTGGGCTCATTTCCACATCCGTTTACTTACGGCCCGTTACTGTCATTTTCTGCTTCTGGGCCAAAGTCAGCCCATGGTTACAGTTGGCCCGTTTGTGGCCCGTTAATACGTTGGGCTGTTTTTATAGCGTCATCAAATTACAGCCGATTAACGATGCCCCATCATGGTCGGCCCATGAACGGACGATTTCAACTCTAGCCTATTTACAGATATAATGTGGTCTGTTATTGGCCCATGTTTGGCCAACTGATCATAAGCCCGTAGAAGGCCCATTGATGATACGGCCCATAGAAGGCCCATTGTGTCTACGGCCCGTATAAGGCCCATTGTTTCTATGCCACATGGAAGGCCCATTGTTTCTACGGCCCTCAGAAGGCCCATTGTTTCTATGGCCCATAGGAGGCCCATGTTAACTACAGCCGGTGGGCATCAAAGTTCGCCACCAGTGAAAATATAGGGAACACCCTACACTATACAAAAATGGCTTGCTGTTTTCTTCAGCCGGTGGCTGCACATTGAGAACAAATTTTGTATCGCACCAAAACAAATTACAACTATAAAACAAAAGGAAGGTTGGCATAAAAGTTAACAATCTAGCAGATAAATGCACCACGAGAAGTTCAGAAGCTCAGTTCATTTGACCTGACTGTTACGTTTTCATGTTGTATTGTCCGATGGAGCACCATAACCTTCGCCTTCAGTTCTCCTAGGCTCCTGAACAACATAGCAAATGTATGATAGTCTAGTTTCAAAACCATGCATATTTTCACAACATCGAACAATGTCTCTCCTTGTTTCACAAAGGGTCTCTGTTAGGGAATGGACTTGTGTCTGGAGCGCAGATACAACATTGTTTTGAGCTTGCATATCTTGATCATGAGGCAGTTTGGACGAGATTGCCTTAACAACCAAGCCAGCATTACGCAGGAACGTGCTTTTGGCACTGTTAGTGGACAGGTATTGACCCACTGCAGCAAGAGCTGACATTGCGGTTATAGTTGCCTCGCCACCTTCAAAAGGTGGCGGTTCCACCATTTTTTCCATAGCTTGCTGAAATTTGTGGTTTTACATTAGTAGTACAAGAACAGAAGATATTAAGGAGGCAGCAAAACCAAAAAAAATAGCTTTGGTCTATATACAGAACTTATTCTGGTGAACCCATGTAAAATAATAGTTGTATTTTATTGCAAAGTACATAATAAAACCATGTCCCAAACATATGACCATGTACCATCGCTAATGTATTGTCTATTTCTTCACATTGTATTGAGGGCTAAGGATAAAGAGACGAAGTTTATAATACGGTAAGCATAGTATGACATCATTCATATCACAAAACAACTGAGAACACACAAACAGGCAATTGTAACATTGTGTGGGCAAGTCCAGCACGGAACTAGATTAGAGGTCAAGATCAAAGTAACATCACTCCTCTCTTTTAAACCTTGTAAGGTGTAATGATACGCTAAGACAATTGTGTATAAAATTGAAAAGAGTAATAGACATTGGCTGCAAACCATGTAGTTCAAGGCACAATTCAGAGTAAGTAGTAGTTAAAAGGCATGAGGATAAATGACTTACAACAACAGCTTTGACTGGTGTAGTCATGCCCTTCTTCTTGCTGGTGTGACAGTCCTTGAAGATTTCGACAGGATTTGGTTCAGGTACTTTTTGGTCCTTGCGGGCTTTCCTCTGCATTTGGAACAAGTCAATATAGATATGATAATATGGTATAGCGAAAAGAGTGAAACAGCAGCTAATTACAAGAGCCTCGCAGTGTGCAATATAGCTACGAGATCCTGTCGTCTGTTGGAATTTCACTTTCGTACAGTTGGCCTTGTTCTTTGAATAGTTCACCTACAAGAAGATAGATTTGTGTGGCACATGCGTAAATAGGACTTCAACATGTGATTTGATCACATATATATAATGTACCTCATACTTCGGATCAGACCAATGTTTAACGAGGCCTCTCCAGTCTTCATCAGATATATTTTCCACTTGAGATGTTTGGGCAAGTTCACTGTTAGCCTTGCCTTCAAAGTGAGTTTTCCTCAAGTTCTACCGATACAGTTGCAAAGCAGACTTGAAAACATGGGTCCAAGCTTGTCTGGTTGCATAATCTTGGCTATCCAACTTGAACCTCATCTGTTGAAAATTATGGGAGTCTCATTATCAGCAACCTAGAAAGTATTGGACAAAGCAAGACGATATTACTAGTTTCCATATGGAACCATACTTATAGATAAATTGTCGAGGAAGGTGTTGAACTAGGTTTCGTCTTTGTCATTCCTGTACTGAATCCATGTTGGGAGGATACGTACATAGGGATGGCAATGGGTCGGGTTTGGGGTGGGTGGAGCTGGTCCAAATCCAACCCATAACCCATCTTCCTACCCTCTGCCCATCCACCAAATTATCCATGGGCACAACTTGTGCCCATGCCCAAACCGGCTGGATACCCACATACCCATGGAGCTCCATGGGCATAGAAAAGTCAGCATGAAGCCTTCACAAAGATCAAATTAACTCATCATCATTCACTCACAAATGACAACATAAACTACATGCATAAGTAGGCAACAAGTAATACCATGAGTCTTTAAGTGTGACATACCAGAGGTTGATTCTGCAGCATATAGCTTATGGCACCAGTTGCATATTGCCTGCCATTTCCCATTGATCCGCTCTTTCTACTGTCACTGGCATATGGCCCCACATGTCATACGGGTATCCACCGAATATCCATGGAGCAGAAACTATAACCGTGCCCAACCCGACTATTCGTGGGTATCCATATCCAAGGACCCATGGGTAGAGATGCGCTCCATACCCTTGCCCAACCGGGTCGGGTATCCATGGGTATCCAGATCCATGGATAAAATTGCCATCCCTATATGTACATGACACCTAACAGCAATCGCTGCCTCTGATACTAACTTGGCTGACTCTGTAGCATCACGTGGCCTTTTTAAACCTGCCTCAAAACGGATCTCCATTCTTCCTCCTCTAGATTTAGTTAACTATCGAGCATTATCCCTGATGTTTGTTTCCTCTTGCACCTAGGTGCTAGTCCAACAACTAACATAAGAAGTGTTAGTGTACATCATTCTGTGAGACTACATATAGCATGCAACTGTAACTTGACTCCAGCAACTACCTTCTTGCTGTTGAAGCTCACAAAGTTCATCTGATCTTGCCAACTCATCTTGTGTCAAGAGTGCTTCGGAAGTAGTGTCAAGTGGCAAGGGAGCTTGGGAACATGCTGCTAGCTGAGTTGAAAAATGAGTAAATCATGCAGCTGGTGGTACTGTAGAGGGTGTTGCAACAACTAGAGTTGTCTCTGCTTGTTTGGTGATAGATATTTGTTTCTGTTTGGCTTGTTCTGTAGCTCGTGTAGCATGGGATACCCTGTCGGTACAATTTTCCGCTGGACTTTGACCTCCTATTGCACCATCAGTACCAGCAGAATCTGCAGGATTGTTCCGCTTCCCTTTCCCTGTCGTTCTGTCTTGCTTCCTCTTTCTCTGTGCCATGTTAAGTCAAGTCATCAAGAAAAACGAATAACAATTTAGTTCTTCAGAACAAATGTACTTTGATGTAAGAACATGGTGTGATAGACAGATATTGTATGTTCTAGAAACAGGAACACGTGTCTTAGTCACAAGTATAATGTGTAAAGTAAGCAGATGAAATTCAACAAAACTAGAAGCAATACAAGCAAGACATCATACATAAAATGCAACCACATATAACAGTGCCAAGTTAGAGGGAGCACCTGTGATGGTGCACTAGGGGAGACGTACTCATCACAAAAACAGCTACGTTGAGTGTCTATGCATGTGTTGTCTTGGAAATCATCTTGGGGGGATGGAGGAGTAGAATCTGTAGAGGCCCTCCATTTGGAAGGAGCACCTTCATCCATTGCCTTGCTAACTTCCTTCCGCTTTATTGATTTTGAATTTTCAAGTAAAACCGACAATAAAAAGCAATAAAATTCACTCTTCAGAACTCATTCGTGCATGATACTGACAATCACTACTTTGATGTAAGGCACACACATGATTCCAGGATGGAATAATACGAAAAATAGGACGACATGGCATATTCACAAGTGTTTGTGTAAACTAAGCATAAACTATTTCACCAAATAAGAAGCAATGCTAGCTAGACACCATGTGAAAGATGCAACCAATATGACTTTGCCAAGTTAAAAGTGTTCCATCATGAATGGCATTTCAACAAATTAGAAGCAGCGCATGCTATAAATCATATCAAAGATGCAACTAATGTCACACTGCATATACTGAAGGTGTCTCGTCATATTGATTTATGCAGGATACGAAAAACAATAGACAGATGTACTATGTACTAAATACAGGAATGCATGTCATTAACAGGTATAATGTATAAGCTAAGCAGAATAGTACATGCAGTTTAACCAGATTGGAAGAATTACAATCTAGACACCCTATGCAACATGCAACCACATATCACACTGCCAAGTTAGAACAAGCACCTGTGATGCTAGTGTAGGGGAAATGCAGTAATCAACTATAGAGCTACGTTCACTATCTTCATCTAGCCTTGATGTTTCTTGAGAATCATGTCGGGAGGCTGACGCTGCATTCTTTAAATGAGGAGTAATCCACTTACTTGACTGCCTCATCATAAGTGATTGATGAGCGATACACAAGAACATTATTGTGATGTAAGAACATGGTTAATACATAGATGTACTAGTATGTACCAAAAACAGAAAGGCATGTCATATTCAAAGGTATAATGTGTAAGCTAAGCAGATGCAATTTAACCATTTTGGAAGCAATACAAGCTAGACATCCGGCTGTAGTGGTGAGCATGATCATCTAGGACCTGAGAGCCTGGTGGGAGGCGAGCTGCTTCGACACCATCGCGGATTTTTAGTTGGCTTCCAGGTGATGCCTCTCTTTGCTGGGTTTGTCACTGGCTCAGCCAGTGCCCTGACTAGCTATTTGTCTTCTGGTGCTCACGGGATGGTGGTTCCTGTAAAATATATCTTTCTTATCTTAATAAAGACCGACTTCGCCGTTTCGAATACAAGCTAGACACCATATGGAACATGCAACCACATATGACACCGCAAAGTTAAACCAAGCACCTGGGATGGTGGTTCATTGCGAGTGAGGTCAACAACTCCAGACCTACGTTTACCGTCTCCATCTGCTGACACTGCACCCTTTATAGCATTTTAACGTGCCGTGCTTACCCGCGTAGAAAGCTGGAGCAACTTCTCTCTTTTCTTTTCTGCTTCTCTTGAGGGAGACTCTGAAATACCCTTGCATAAAAACACAATAGTGAGAGTATGGGTGAAGTGTGTGTAGAACTAGTGCATTGTAAAAGTAGCAGATACTAGGTGACTGAAAAATAAATGACAGGAGACATATGATAGCTCTACAACATTGCATGGCAAACAAAATTAGATTCTACTCCATATGATTTTGTAATATATGAGCACAAGAAATGCAGGTACTCCTCCAGCACAGCACCACATGTGGTCATATCAAGATAACAGTCGACTGAAAATAAATAGGTCAGTCGATTCTTTTAATGAACTGTCCGATCTATAAGGAACAGGCAGATGGCCTTCGTCTACCTCCCGCCAGTCACTGTTGACGATCTTTCTTGAACCGCCAGCGACCACCGGCCCAGAGCCCTGCCTCCGCCGCCCCGCCCTCCCCTCGACCTCACACCACCGCCGTGCTTGGCAGCGCCCCCGGGCCATCCCTTTAATCCCGGCCAACCTCCAGATCGGGCGCTAGTAGCTCTAGGCCCCACACGCCCCTAAGATAAACACCGAGGGACTGCTTCCCCGGCGTAATAGGCGGACTAGCGCCTGTTACGCTGGGGAATGCTTCCGTTAATTGGGAATCAACTGACCAGGAATTGCAATTCAGGGGGGGGGGCGACGGACCTCTAGCTAAGGTGAAATAGTATACGAGGAGAAACCTTTTGCATCGCGAGTTACTAGGAACATCTAGTATCAAGAAGAAGCGGTCAACTAGTGTCTTCTGTGGGATGAATACCGTGCAAGCAGACACGTAAGATTTGCACGAATAAGGGAAGAGGAGTACCATTTTCGGTTGCCAGTGTGGTCGCCTCCACATGTCGGGCGGATCTTCTTTTCTTTGCCGGGGAAACCGATGTTCTGGAGGGTGCAGGCTTGGACGAACCCATGGACAAATTGTTGACTGTGTTGCTGTGGCCGTATGTCGGTGGAGGGGAAGCTGATCCGAGGCGGCAAAGGACGGCGTAGCAGGAATAACTTTGGTGCGGTGGAGGGTGGCGAAGTTGGAGCGGCAGCGGTGAGGCGCAGGACAGCGTGGTTGAACTGGCTCGGGTACGGATGGCTCGGCCTCGGCTTCAACTACTAGCTATGGAGGGCGTTGCGGTTGAGGTTGCGGTGCATGACGACGTCGGGGTATCGGCTCCGGCGTGATGTAGGAGGGCGGCGGTTGATGGGTGGAATGGGGTGGCGGATGGAGGACGCCGGGGTTTCGCGGCTGGTGGAGAGGTACTTTTTGCGCCCACGGAGTACGAATGGGGAATCGAACGGGTGGGCAGGGGGGAACCATGTTTCGGTCAGGGACGCGCTTGTTTTTGGCTTTTGTGAACAGAAGATGGGACGCGCTTGTTTGAAATTTTGGGAAAGTACAAACTTTGCCCCCCTCTTAAATTTCGGACCTACCACGGGTCCGGGGTAGGATGGTAATCCCAGGTGTCCCAAATAGTGGGCGGGAGCGATTTCGGCCGCGCGCATGTGTGCTTAGGCAGCCATTATGTATGATTTATTTTGGAGGCGGTTGCGTGGCGTCTAGATGAAGCTACAAACCTACCCCGGTTTAGACCTTTGGACGTCGGGCCAATCTACAATCAACAGCTCACAAGTTTCACATTATGTTAATTACGTAACTCGGACTACGTAGCTGTAGCATTACTTGTCCTAAAAAACCCAACTAAGCCAACCTCCCAGCATATCGCGCGGGAAAAGACCCGGCCGCGCCGTTTTTGTTGGGATTACCGGATTACTCATAGTAGTATCGATGGATCGTGCGAAGCAACAAGTTTTTTTGAGGGGACGAAGCACCTAGTTTAAAATGAAAAAGGTGGTACACTCACAGCACCCCTTTCACGGTCGCTTTGCACCCCACACACGTTCGGTCCTGCACACAGCTCACGCAAACGGAACACCCTTCGGCTTGCCTCTTCACTGACACGTGGGACTGCACTTGGAGAAACCGACCATGCGCCAAACTCCCCCCGCCCACCGTGCAAAAATCCTCCCCCACCCAAAATCCCCCCCCCCCCAAATCCTAGATTCAGCCGCCCTTCGACCAACTAGCCAATAATATTCCCCAAACCCCCTCCCCCCGTCCCCCTCCACTCCATTTGCTCCGCCAAAGCCGCCCTCCCCGCCACGCCGATACATCGGTGCCGCGGTTCATCGAGGGGACGCACGGTGATCCTCTCGCTCCCACAGTACGCTCTCGTAGACTGCCATCCTCTAGCTGCACGGCCACCGCCGGCGACGTTCTTGTGGAGGCGCACGGCGGTCAGCGCCGCCACCGCTGGCGACATTCGTGTGGAGACGCACGGCGGTCAGCTTCTCCCATGGTACGCGCATTCTAGACTGAGGCCCCGTGCATGTCGGTGTAGCGCTGAATGTTATTTGATAGACGATGTTAATCTCACTATTTGCCCAAGTAGTTTACAGTCAATATGCTCTGCTTAAGAAGATTCCTTGCCCTGTTCTGCACTCAATCTTCTTAGCTGAGATGGCATGCCAAGGCCGATTAGTTGCTAAAATATCCTGCCATATATTTATTGTGACGTAGATTGCCATGGTCTAGTAGCCAATCTGTTAGGGGAAATAGCTCTACACCGTTTTATACTCGATCTTTGTTGTTGCGATGGCCTTCGATAGTTCGATGGCTGTGTGCTCAGCCTCATTGACTGCTGAAATAGCCTGCCATAATTTAGCACTCAAATCTGTTTGTTGAATTAGCTTTACATATATTTCGTTACTTAGATCTGCTCGTCCAAATATCTTGCCATAGCTTTAGACATCGACCTAGGTATTTTCTTCTGGACTTCATAAAAAAGCATATATGTTTTTCCTGTAATATCTAGTTGAAGAACTAATTTGTATGTCTAACAGATGGACATGACTTGGATAACTTCTGCTCGAAGATTCTCCGCTGCATATGTCAAGGGGGTTGAAAACTTCATGAACTTTATCAGAGCTGAGTACGGTGGTCTGAAATCCGATGTGCTCTACCCGTGTAGCAGTTGTATGAATTTAGTTACAATACCCCAGTCAACTATGCAAAATCATCTACACTTGTATGGGATCTCAGTCACATATACTAGGTGGGTTCATCATGGTGAAGCTGTGAACGTCAATATTATTGACTACGTGGAAGCCGTACATCACCATCTTGATCTGCCTGATGCTCAGGTGGAAGAGGAGGAGGAGGTGGTGGCGGAGCCAGTGAGTTTGACAAACATTGAAACAATGCTACAAAATTCTCGTGTATTCCGTGAACTTTCACCTGTAGAAGAAAACCGGTGGGACCGCATGTTGGAACAATGCAACGTGGCTGTCACCCTAGGAAATAAGTTGTCAGTATTCTCAGCTATGGTCACCTTTCTTCAGGTGAAGACATCAGAGCGGATGTCCAACAAATCATTCGATGCGATGTTGGTTGCTTTCCGCAAAGCTTTCCCAGATGCGTCCGAGCTACCACACACCTATAGTAAAATGAAGAATATCCTTCAATGAGTTGGAATTGGATATGATATGATCCATGTGTGTAAGAATAATTGTGTTCTGTTCCAGAAGGATTATGCCAAATTAAGTGAACACTCGAAATGCAAATCCTCAAGATGGAAAGATGGCGATGCTGTGAAGAAGATTCCTCATGATGTTCTGAGACATTTTCTAATTACACCAATATTGCAGAGGTTGTTTCATGATGCTGAAACAAGAGAGGATGTATTGTGGCATTCTAGGAACCAGGAGTACAGAGACCAGAATGTAATGAGCCATCCATCACATGGTAGTGAGTGGAAAAGCTTCAATCAGAAGCCCAAAAGTTTGCTGCTGACCCGAAAGACATTAGACTTGGCTTAGCTTCAGATGGATTTAACCCATTTGGCCACCAGAGCGCCACATATAGCATGTGGCCAGTGCTTGTTATCCCTTACAACATGCCTCCAATTGTCTGCACCAAAGAATCAAACTACATGATGGCCTTGCTCATCCTAGGTCCAAAAAGTCCTAGAAAGGATTCTGATTTGTTCATGGAGCCTCTTGTGGAGGAACTTCAACAGCTATGGAGGGGTGTTCTCACTCGAGACCTATATAGCAGCCCACCAGCTGATTTCTTTCTGCGTGCTATTATAATTTGGTGCATCCATGATTATCTGGCATTGGGCACTATGTCAGGGCGAACGACACATGGTTACAATGCATGTGTTCGCTGTGACAGGAATCCGATGTCATACGCAATACTTAGCAAGATCTGTTACATTGGACACCGCCGTTTCCTTGCCAAGGACAAGCCGCATCCTAGAAAATACTGAAGACATGTGTTCAATGCAAAACATGAAAACCGTGATGCGCCAAAGAGTCTCACCGCCGATGCGTTGCAAGTGGAATTAGAGAAGGTCAGGCATATTACACCAGGAAACCATCCAGATAATGGTAGCGGGAAAAGGAAGCGTGGCAAGGCAGAAAAGAGATTATTGTTTACGCGCAGGTCCACTTTGTGGGACTTGGAGTATTGGAAAGATTTGGATCTGCGGCATAATCTTGATGTGATGCACATCGAGAAAAATATATGTGACATCATTATCTACACACTTCTTAATATCGAAGGCAAGACGAAAGATACCTTAAAATCTAGGATTGATTTGACACACCTGGGTATTAGACAGGATTTGCAGGTGCAAGTTGAAGGTAAACCACGGGATATGGCCCCAGCTGTGTCCATCTTGGACAAGGTAAAAATAAAAGAATTATGCAAGGTCCTGTCACGTGTGAGATTCCCACATGGATTGCTTCCAACCCTGAAAGGAGAGTCAGTGCAGATGGAGACAAGGTACAAGGGTTGAAAACTCATGACTGCCACGTCCTACTTCAAAGGGTTTTACCTGTTATCCTTAGAGGATTGGGCCACCCTGACTTATACAGAGCAGTTACAGACTTGGGACAATTCATCAGGGAACTCTGCAGTAGAAATATCAGGATAGATGCTTTGGGGCGTCTTAGAGACAAGATACCAACTATCCTATGCGACCTTAAGAAGATATATCCTCCAACCTTCTCTGATGTGATGGTTCATTTGGCTGTTCATTTACCTGAAGAGGCACTACTTAGAGGTCCAGTACAGTATGGCTGGATGTACCCTATTGAAAGGTGGCTAGGAACTTTCAATGGCCATGTTAGGAACAGAGCTAGACCCAAGGGTTCCATTGCAGAGGCCTACATTTCTAGAGAAGTGTTGACATTCTGCTCAAAATACATTGAAACAGCTGATCAGCTTAGCAAAGACATGGGTGAAGACAATACCTAGCTCAATTTTTTTGATTATTCTGTTCGAGTTACAGGGAAGAGTCAACAAGAGGACAAACCTAAAGATTTGGACAAAATGGTTTGGTATGTGTTGAATAACTGTCCTTATATCAAGTAAGTGCTAAGTACTATAGCTTATACATCATAATCTACTAAACTTGCAGAACATTCTTATCTATTTAGATGTTTGACGCGATCACTATGTTGTGCAGCATCTACAAAAAGGAGTTACAGCTGCAAAATCCAAGAAACATTGACAAACTGGTTATGGAAGGATTGGCGAAATGGTTGAAGAGCCATGTAAGCTTTTGAATTGCACTGTTAGTTTTTTAATATATTGAGTACATAAGATTATCAGCTTGTGCATTTTCTAAGCATATGTTAAGAAGATGCGGGAGGATGGGTAGGCAGTTGATGATGCCCTTTACTCACTAGCAATGGGTCCTGATACTCGGGTAAGACATTATGAATCTTGCGTTGTTGGAGATGTGCGCTACAACACCCTTGCATGAAATGAAGGAAGGAAGACACAAAACAGTGCCATCATGAGCACGGATACATATGACAAAGAGATAACTGAAATATATGCTAACATAACAGACATTGTTCAGTTGAAGTATATCTCCAGTTTCGAGGATCATCGGTGTGTGGTTCTGTTGTGCTGTCGTTAGTATAACCTGTTTTCCAGGATCGCAAACCCCAGAGCTGATGATTATTTCAAATCCATCAATGTCAAGGCGGCGTACCATACCAACGAGACTTTTATTTTGGAAAAATCAAGCAACACAGATATTTTTCTTGGAAGACACATTTGTACGTAGCGATGACTGGAGAGTAGTGCAAAGGTTTGAGCAGAGGAATTCATTTAATGAAGTTGCACAACAAGATGATGCTTACACTGCTCCTGATGTACAAGATAACATAGATGTTCCTAATATCTTTGAGAACCATCACGTCAACGATCCCAGAGAAAAGATTGCCTGTCATGCTATGGACATACATGAGTTGATCAAGAAGAAGCCAATGTTCGAGGACGTTGAGGACGAAGAAGAAGATGACACCGTGGGGAATTACGATTCAAACTGATACACATGGCGAAGATGTTGACGCTGCTGCTGCGGATGATGATTACATTGCTTTTGTCATATTTGCCTATCACAAGACGTTTTTTATCTACTATGTGAAATTGTGTTTGCTACGACAACTGAAACCTGATGAACATGTTGTTTAGTATTTTCCTGTGAGAACATCACTTGTTATGTATGCTGATTTGTGTTTGGTGATTGTATGACGAATAAAACATGATGACATTGTTGTTTAGTGGTACTCATATTTGGCTGTGAAACTTGAATTTGATGACATAGTTTGCTGTTGGACTGCAATTTTCATGACGTCTTCAAATGAGAACAAAGCTGACCTAACAGGTCCTCTGCTAATTTATTTGTTTATTAGCAAAAGGGCCTCTTCTATTTATTAATTTATGAGCAAAAGGGCATACCCCCTGATTTCCGTTAATAGAATTCATTAGGTGTTCACAACACTACGCCCAGCCTGCTACACAGGTTTCATTCATTACTAGTTTCAGCAAAGCGCTCATGTCATCGCCACTGAATACATCACGAGTGCTACATACACTGCAAATAAAGAGACAATCTTCCTACAGAGCACATTGATTTTTCCCATTATCTTCACAAGCTCTTTGATATTATCATTGTTGTCAAGGCCATTTAGCAGCTGTTGCTTGGCCATGATCAAAGGAACTGCATCTTTAACCTTCTGCTCTGCATCTTCCTCTTCTGCCGTTCCTTCAGTTACTTGCCCAACACCCCAACTTGCTCGTATTGGGATTCCTCGGCTAACCAAATAATCAGCGTAGTTGCACTCCCCCACATCAGCAACTTCCCAGAAATACAAATCACATGAATCTTCCCTTTTCTGCACAAATCAAATTGGAAGATCATCAACCAAACTATTAAAAAAATCAGCAACTGAAAGCAGCAGAACAATACTTAAACATATTATTAACCCATGATTCGGGCATTTGTAGAAGACTCGGCCAGGGTTGAGGATTGTGGTTGAGACGCGACGGATAACTCTGTGTGATTTGCAACAGTGGGACCACACAAACGGCAGCGGGTTGCAATGAGCAACCAGCTATGGTGCGCGTGCTGGCAGGGGTGTGATGAGAACCACAGGCGATGGTATGGGTGGTGACTTGGCGCATATTTGGTTGTTGCCTGCTGAAGAGCAGGTGGACGAGCAGCCAGCGGACATGGTTGCTGCGGCCAGAGCTTCTGATGCTAGGTAGAGTAAGTAGAGAAGAGGAGAACCGAACATTGGATATGTCAGTTTCATTACTTGTATAGTAGCATAGCACCATATATATTCATAGTCTAGGTTTGCATTCGAACCAGCTACCAGAGCACGTCTCGCTTTTTTCTAAAACTCAGCAACGTCTCTTTACTGGTACACTAGCTTGTTCTGTACGCCTTCTCAAGTCTTTGATTCCTCCACCTGACATCTGGGACCCATCGGAAGGGCCTCTGTATTTCGCGAAAAAACGTGCCCCCCACTGACAAGTCAGACCCACCAGCTATCTTCGCACGCAAGGAAGTGCCTCCATATTACGCACAAAAAAATGAATACTCCCCCTGCCAGCTGGAACCCAGAATCGTGGGAGGCTGACTTGTGGGCCTACCAAGTTGACGGGGACGGACGGCTTTGTCAACTTAGTCAATATGAACGATTCTAGCTCCAGTTACCGTATGATGTTCATCCAACGGCAGTAGTGCTTCTTCAACCTCTGGTCTTTTTGCTCCAGCTGCCCAAACCAGCCCCAGTCGTGTCGCGTGCTCCTGTCTCCCATGGCCGGCTGTGATGCCGCGGAGGCCTCAAAGCCCCCTACCACTCCCAACGCTGGCCAGGCCATCCCTCTACTCACGCACACCCCCTATTATTCTGCGGAGACGGCAGCCTAACACCACAGTCGAACAAGTGAACCCTCGTACTCCTCTCCGCGTGGGCATCCACTGCCGCGTCTTCCCCAGCTCCGCGTCGTCCACCGCCTTGGTGCTCTCAGCGCGGCATGGTCAATGTGGTCAACGACCAACTTCCATCAGAACAGTACTATAGATGGAGAGGCTGACAGCTGGGTCCACGGCCACATCCCAGTTTTTTTTGTGATTTGTGAAGTAAGTCGCTTTGTCAGTCCTGTTGGGCTGCAAATCTTTCAAGACGAGGAGAGCTTCATTCGGCTGGCCGAGAAAATGGCCTATCAGTATTGAGAAATGGGTTGTACATTTTTAAAACACATCAAACCGGCAATTAGTTTCAAATTACTTATTTTCATTTTGAGATTTTAAATTGCATTGATTTTTATGCATGGACAATTTGTTGGATTTTATATTGATATACATTTATTTTTAAAATCAGTTTGAATGTGACTTGAAATTTCAGGATTAAAAACAGTTCGGACCGCACCGAAATATGCAAAATTTCGTATAATTTTTTAACCGTGGCCACAATATGGGCTGTAATGCTAACAAAAAGAATATGGGCTCCAAAAAAACCTTAAGAATTAGCAAATGGAATGTAAATTATTAGAAATAATGGAAGATGGACTGTATGATGTATTCCACAGATTTGAGGCTTTCCTAAAAAAAGGTTGACACACAAGCAGTGACTGTTGGACGTCGATCCAACGGCCGTCGTGCTTCTTCAATCTCTGCTCTTCCTGCTCCAGCCGCTCAAACCAGCGCGGGCGGGACTGCCTGCTCTCTCCTCCCCACGGCCGGCTATGCTGCCGCGTAGGCCTGATCGCCCCACCGTACTCCCATCGCTGGCCTAGCCATCCCTCTACTCACTGACGCATGCTGTTATTCTCCAGCGACGGCAGACGAACCAGTAAACCCTCGTACTGTCGTACTCCCCTCCATGTGGGAAACTACTGCCGAGTCTTCCCTGCCTCCGCGTCGTTCCCTTCCTAGGCCTCACCATCGTCCACAGCCCTGGTGCTCTCGGCACGGCCTGGTCAGCATGGTAAACGACCGACATGCATCTGGAGTGGACTATACATGGAGAGGCTGACAGTACGGTCCATGGCCGCACGCAAGGAAATGCCTCCTCATTACACGCAAAATAATGATTCCTCCACCTGACATCTGGGACCCACTGAAAGGGCCTCTGTATTTCGCGAAAAAACGTTTCCGCCGCTGATAGCTTGGACCCACCAGCTATATCTTCGCACGCAAGGAAGTGCCTCCTTATTACGCACAAAAAAATGAATACTCCCCCTGCTAGCTGGGACCCAGTATAGTGGCAGGCTGACTTGTGGGCCTAGTAAGTTGACGGGGACGGAGGGCTCTGTCAACTTAGTCAATATGCACGATTCTAGCTCTAGTGACCACACGATGTCCATCCAACGGCCGTAGTGCTTCTTCAACCTATGGTCTTCTTGCTCCAGCCGCCCAAACTAGTGCCGGTCGTGCCTCGTGCTCCTGCCTCCCGTAGCCGGCTGCGATGCGGCGGAGGCCTCACCACCCCTACTACTCCCACCGCTGGCCAGGCCATCCCTCTACTCACCCACACCCCCTGTTATTCTGCGGCAACGGCAGCCTCACACCGCAGCGAACCAGTGAACCCTCGTACTCCTCTCCGCGTGGGCATCCACTGTTGCGTGTTCCCCGGCTCCGCGTCGTCCCCTTCCTAGGCCTCGCCGTCGTCCACCGCCCTAGTGCTCTTGGAGTGGCGTGGTCAACATGGTCAAGGAACGACTTCCATTGGAAGAGTATTGTACGTGGAGAGGCTGGCAGCTGGGTCCACGATAGCCGCAAGGAAGTGCCTCCTTATTACACGGAAAATAATTATTCCTCCACGTGACAGCAGGGACCCATTGGACAGGCCACAATATTTGGCGAAAAAAACATTTCCCCCCTGACTGCTGGGACCCACTGGACGGGCCAACGTATTTCATGAAAAAACCGTTCCCCTGCTGTCAGCTCGGACCCACCGGAGGTGCCTCCTTATTACGCACAACAAAATGAATACTCCTCCTGCTAGTTGGGACCCACCTTGGTGGGAGGCTGACTTGTGGGGACGGTGTGCTTTGTCAACTTAGTCAATTTGAATGATTCTAGCTCCGTGACCATACGATGTCCATCCAATGGCCGTAGTGCTTCTTCAACCTCTGGTCTTCTTGTGTGAGCCGCCCAAAGCAGCACCGGTTGTGCCGCATGCTCCTGCCTCCCGTGGCCGGCTGTGCTGCCGCAAAGGCCTCACCACCCCCTACCGTCCCCGCCGTTGGCCAGGCCTTGCGGCGGCGGCAGCCTCACACCGTAGCCAAACCAGTGAACCCTCGTACTCCTCTCCGCGCGGGCTTCCACTGCCGTGTCTTCCCCGGCTCCGCGTTGTCCCCTTCCTACGCCTCGCTGTCATTCACCGCCCTGGTGCTCTCGGCGCGGCGTGGTCAACATGGTCAAGGAACGACTTCCATCAGAATAGTACTGTACGTGGAGAGGCTGGAAGCTGGGTCCACGGCGGTCACAAGGAAGTGCCTCCTTATTACGCGCAAAATAATTATTCCTCCACCTGACAGCAGGGACCCACCGGACGGGCAACTATATTTTTGAAAAAAAGATTTCCCCTGACTACTGGGACCTACCAGCTACATCTTCACATGAAAGGAAGTGCGTCCGGGCAAAAAAAAATGATTCGCCCCCCAGACTGCTGGGACACACCAGCTACATCTTCGCAGGTAAGGAAGTGCCTGACAATCAGGACCCACCTGGTCGAAGCATATGTAGCGTTGTCATTCTGGTCGCGAACGTGTATGTACATACTGGTCGATGTAGAGGCGCGCATGTGTCGTAGTAGAGGCGCGCACGTAGCATATACACGTACGTACAACGGCCAGTGTGCAAGAAAGAAAATACTGCCACGTACATACATACAGGCAGGGTCTCGAACGCCTACTCGCGCATACAATGCTGGGTCGGAACGGAGAAACAACGTCATCGTCGTGTTCATGGGGAGCCTACTGGCTGGGTCAGAACGGAATGTGTTTTCGTGTTCATCGGGAGGGCTTGGACGGAACAGCCGATGGAAACGAGGCCTAGCGTACCGCAGAACGGAGGTAACGGCCTTGTGTTCGACCGGCCACGTTCGAAACGGGATCCTGTTCATCGGGAGGGGTCTGGCATATTGCAAAACGTTGGAAACAGACCTCCTACGGTCGAAACGGGGGTCCTGTTGATCGGGAGGGGTGTGGCGTACTGCAAAATGGAGGAAACATACTTGTGTTGGAGTGCTACGGTCGAAACGGGGGTCCTGTTCATCAGGAGGGGTGTGGTGTACCACAAAACGGGACTCCACGGGATACTGTTCATCTCCACGGTCGACCCCCTCCAGCCTCCACGGGCTACTGTTCATCCACCATCGACCCCCTCCAGCCTCCACCTGCGACTGTTCATCCGCGGGCTCCTGTTCATTCAGCCTCCACCGCGCGCTACTCCACCGGCTACTGTTCAACCAACCCTCTCCATGGGCTCCTGTTCAACCACCCCTCCACGGGCTACTGTTCATCCTGCCCTCCACCATCTACTGTTCATCCTGCCCTCCCCGGGGTGGTCCTGTTCATCCTGCCCTCCACGGGGTCCTATTCATCCATCCCCAATCGGCTCGATCGACCAGGGTACTATTCATCCAGAGGCAACACCACGGGTTCCTATTCATCCACCCCCACCGAGAACCGTTCATCCACCCCCCGGCAACGCTCACTATTCATCAAGAGGCAGCATCGATCGGTTTCAGTTAGTAGCAGTAGCGAAGGAATCGCTCGATCGGGTTCAGTTAACAGCCATCGATCGATCGCCCAGGTTTAGTAACGCGTAGCCTGCAGTGCAATCGCTCGTGTTCAGTTAGAGCCCAACGCCTCGCTCGGGTTTAGTTAGAGCCCAACGCCTCACACACACGCACGTATGTACGAGAGAAACGCGCATCGCTCGTCCCCCGACCACCCACCGTAACCGTGGACTCCCCGATATTTTCCGCGCCCTCGCTTCTACCACGGTTTTTTCTGTCATGGATGGCCCAAAGAATGTCATGCATCTGCGTCTCCGGCCCGCCCAGGACGAAAAGACCATTTTCTGTCATGATTTTTTGTCATAGAAGTAGGACCCCACCACATCAGTGATGATACTGGGTTTTGTCACAATTATCATCATAGAAGTGTCATAAGTATGACCGAGTATTTTTTCGTTCGGCCCAAAATGTCACGGATGTGTCTTTTTTTGTAGTGCTCTCTCTCACGCACACGCAGCCTCACGAGTCACGACTCTCCCGAGTCCTCTCGCACCCACCATCTATCTGTAGGTAGACATCACAGAGATATGTGCTCTTCACACCCTAACCTCAGAACTTTTAAAAAACAAAAGACGTCGCACACATTTTATTTTAGCTCACACGTCACACACTTATACTATTACTCTTGTGGCGAACGTTCTTTGGGCATAGTATATTCTACTCTCATGAAGACAAGTGGTGCATGCATGCACTAGTTCTCTCACACCCACTCGCGGGTACACGTAGGAGCGCATTTTTTTAAGCTGGTACAACAAAATCACTCCACTATATATATAAGTAGGAGCCTTAGCGCTTGCTTTACTAGGGTTTATCTCGTTCACTCTCTCATGCTCTCCAGATCATAAGCCACACTCTCTTTTAGCTCACGTCTGGTCACAAATCCGGCCGGACAACCTCGACCGGTGCAGGGGTGTAGGTGCATCGTTCACGCTGTCGTCATCGGCGAGGGAAGAGACTAATGGCTGCCCGCGCATGCCGATCGGCGGCCGTGCCGTTCTCTCCAAGAGAGCACCGGCTCGGGAGGGCCTCCGACCCCTTCTTCCTCCCTCTAGTATTTTGGCCAAGAAGCGGCCTCCCGACGCCGTCTTTGCCACATGACGACGACCCTCAGGTATATATTCCTTCGAAACCTGCCTTGCTCTACTGCCCCAGCTGCCCACTTGGCTTCACGTGGATCTTTTTCTACTTTCGCCCGCTGTTCCAAAGCCACCTAGACTTTTACCATTATTAGAGGTAAAGCTAGTTCATAGAGTCGACTCTAAGAGTTGGTTCAAATAGGGAAGAAAGTGGGAAAACTGTAGCATGAATCTAGGACTTGGTTGAGGGAGTCCTGGATTAGGGGGTGTCCGGATAGTTGGACTATATCCTTTGGCCGGACTGTTGGACTATGAAGATACAAGATTGAAGACTTCGTCCCGTGTCCGGATGGGACTCTCCTTGGCGTGGAAGCAAGCTTGGCAATACGGATATGTAGATCACCTCCCTTGTAACCGACTTTGTGTAACCCTAGCCCCCTCCGGTGTATATATAAACCGGAGGGTTTAGTCCGTAGGACAACATACAATCATACCATAGGCTAGCTTCTAGGGTTTAGCCTCTACGATCTCGTGGTAGATCAACTCTTGTAATACTCATATCATCAAGATCAATCAAGCAGGACGAAGGGTATTACCTCCATCGAGAGTTCCCGAACCTGGGTAAACATCATGTCCCCCGCCTCCTGTTACCATCCGCCTTAGACGCACAGTTCGGGACCCCCTACCCGAGATCCGCCGGTTTTGACACTGACATTGGTGCTTTCATTGAGAGTTCCACTTTGCCGTCACCATAAGGCTTGATGGCTCCTTCGATCATCGGTAACGATGCGGTCCAGGGTGAGGTTTTCCTCCCCGGGCAGATCTTCGTATTCGGCAGCTTCGCACTGCGGGCCAACTTGCTTGGCCATCTGGAGCAGATCAAGCGCTACGCCCCTGGCCGTCAGGTTAGGTTCGGAAACTTAAACTACACTGCCGACATCTGCAGAGACATGATCTTCGACGGATTCGAGCGCGTGTCAGGTGTGCTGCACAATCACGACGATCATGACGTAACTGTGTCGTCGGACAGTGTTCGGGAGATCGCATCTGCCACTACTCCAGCCCCTAATCCGGAGCAAACTGCACCATCGAAGGATGGGGGAATAGACCCCGCCATGGAGGCCGCACTCTCAGTTGCGATAGAGCCGGGTACTGACTTTACCCCTTACGGGAGCCGTGTTGCCGGACCATTGGACTCGTCCGCGGCCACGGGCTCTGAACCGCCTGCATCCGCGCCCATCAAATCTGATTGGGCACCGATCATGGAGTTTACCTCCGCGGATATCTTTCAGCAATCGCCTTTCGGCGATGTGCGAAATTAATTAAGATATCTCTCCTTGTCAGGAGAGCCTTGGCCGAACTATGTCCGGCTAGAACGGGATGCGGACGACGAAGAAATTCGCTCCCCACCCACCACCCACTTAGTAGCCACTATCGACGATTTAACCGACATGCTCGACTTCGACTCGGAAGGCACCGACGGTATGGACGACGATGCAGGAGACGAACAGGAACCAGTGCCCACAGGGCGCTGGACAGCCACTTCGTCACATGACATATACATGGTGGATACACCCAAAGAAGGCAATGGCCACGAGATAGCAGAGGATGGCCCCTGCAAGAAGCAACCCAAGCGCCGACGTCAGCGGCGCCACTCTAAGTCCCGCCATAGCAAAAACAGCGATAACAGCGCAAGAGAAAATAACACTCCAGTCGACTCCAGAGGAAACGACGACCACATCGACCCAGCGGCGGGGCACGATGAAACTACAAACGGCAAACATATTACAGATCTGATGTCCGAACACGGTGACGCTGAGGATAAACCTCATCAAACCCCCTCTGGGGAGGCAAACAGTCCGGACGAAGATGAAAACATCATCCCGGAAACGCACTTGGAACAAGAGAACTTCCGCAGAAGGCTTATTGCCACAGCGAGGAGTCTGAAGAAGTAGAAGCAAAGGCTTAAGGCCGCACAAAATACGCTAAACAGGAGGTGGAACAAAGTGCTCGACAATGAAGAAAAGTATGGTGGAAGTTACCACACAAAGAGCTATCCAAATCGCAAGCAATTACCGGAATTCGACGATGAGGCCTTAGAGCCCACACAGCCGAAGAATACAACAGCCAATCGGCCGGATCAACCACCTTGTGACCGCGATAGAGCGGCTAACAAGGCCGCACATAAGTCAACACACGATCTATGTGAGGACTTGCGCCAAAAATCCAGTATGACCAGATCCATCTATGGATCTAGGAAGCGCGCTCCGGCACAAAATCAAATACTACAACCGTCTGAACGCCATGATACATCCAAATACAGGGGTGCCGCACACCCCCTATGTTTCAGCGATGATGTGCTGGACCACGAATTTCCAGAAGGATTCAAACTAGTGAACATAGAGGCGTACGACGGGACCACAGACCCTGGGGTCTGGATTGAGGACATTATCCTCCATATCCATATGGCTCGCGGAGATGATCTCCACGCCATCAAGTACTTGCCCCTCAAGCTTAAAGGACCAGCTCGGCACTGGCTGAAAAGCCTCCCCGAAAACTCAATTGGAAGTTGGGAGGAGCTCGAGGATGCATTTCGGGCTAATTTTCAAGGGACCTATGTCCGACCCCCGGATGCAGACGATTTAAGTCATATAATTCAACAGCCCGAAGAGTCAGCCCGAAAGCTTTGGAACAAGTTTCTCACTGAGAAGAACCAAATCATCGACTGCCCGGACACTGAGGCCTTAGCATCTTTCAAGCATAGGGTCCGAGACGAATGGCTCGCCAGACACCTCGGCCAAGAAAAACCGAGAACAATGGCAGCCCTGACAAGCCTCATGACCAGATTTTGCGCGGGCGAAGATAGCTGGTTAGCCCACAGTAGCACTAGTGACCCAAGCACATCCAAAGTTAGGGATGTGCTTTGGAAAACCACGACGTAGTAAAAACAAGCGTTGAAATAAAGAAGATAGCCCAGATAATATGGCAGTAAACGCCGGATTCAGGGGATCTCGACCAGGTCAGCGGAAAAAGCCTTTCAAAGGCAGCAGAGATGGACCATCCAGCCTAAACAAGATTCTAGACAAACTATGTCATATTCATGGGACCCCTGATAAACCTGCAGATCACACCCATAGAGAATACTGGGTCTTCAAGCAAGCCGGTGAGCTAAACGCCGAACACAAGGGGAGGGAGACACCAAGCGAGGACGAAGACGAACCTCGCCAGCAAAGCACTAGAGAACAGAAAAAGTTTCCACCAGAGATTAAAACAGTAAACATGATCCATGTGACGAAGATGAGAAGCAAACATGCACTCCGAGACATACGCGCCGTAGAGCCGGTCACCCCTAAGCTAAACCCCTGGTTGGCCTGCCCGATCACTTTCGATCGCAGGGATCACCCGACAAGCATCCGACATGAAGGATTGGCTGCCTTGGTGTTAGACCCAATAATAAACGGATACCATCTCACACGAGTCCTTATGGACGGCGGCAGTAGTCTAAATCCGATATATCAGGACACAGTCCGCAAGATGGCGATAGACCCGACAAAAATAAGCCACAGTAATACTACGTTCAAGGGGGTAATACAAGGCCCAGAGGCCTGCTGTATGGGCTCTCAATTACTAGAGGTTGTATTCGGTTCTCCCGACAACTTCCGAAGCAAAAAGTTAACCTTCGATATCGCTCCATTCTGAAGCGGCTATCAGGCACTACTCAGAAGAGCGGCTTTCGCTCGTTTTAATGTGGTACCACATTACGCTTCTCTTAAGCTTAAGATGCCGGGTCCACGTGGCACCATCACCGTTAGTGGAAATATTGAGCGTTCTCTACGCGCGGAAGAATGTGCGGCGGCTTTAACAGCCGAGCACTAGACGGCCTCACCAGCCAGAATAAATGACAGGTCGTCAAGACCGCGGACACGGTTAGACGAGTCCGGCGCATCACTAGATATACCTGAGATTGGTTTGATGGTTAAACCCTCATAGACAGTACCAGGGGCTTCACGCGTGTCATCAGGACTAGTTCGGCGCAACTTGACTTATCTTGAATTTTAATGGTTTATCTAGAATAACCAATTTTTTCTTTCTTCTTTGGCACGGCAGCTTTCACATAAGTTCTTCTCTTTTACAGATGATAATCGTGCTACACCCGTCCAGGACATGGCACAATGAAGACACAGGCGTAGACGTGCAGCAGGGACCCACTCAAAGGTTTCTTTTCAGATTAAGACCCTGCGTAAACCTTTTTTACTGTCTCTTGTTGATCGCATCCTCCGGATACTCAATACAACCGAGAAGGATGCTGACGTTATTGGCATTTCGCCACGTCAGAATGTTGCACGTACCTGGACACACAGGGTTTATTATTAAGGGCATTGTTCAGCCCGGAATATGTTATAAAGACCGAATACCCTAGGGAGTGTTCGGCGTCGAGAGTTTGGCCTTATATGCATCAGCTCCGAATCATGTCTTTGGTCAAATGTTGGGTTTTCCCGGCTCCCGTGTTTTGCTACCTTACGTTACGCTCTATCGGCTAAGGCGGCACTAGGGGAACTACTGCGATTGTGCCCTGGTTCATCCGGATGAGCACCTCAGTAGAGAAAGCCGAAAACTGACTGTCATGATAAAGCGTAAGACTGGTCAACCACTCGATGACTTAGCGGAATCTTCGGGATTCCTCCGCATTAACGAAGGGTCGTTTCCCGGTCATGTTCGTACGCACACTGTATTCGAAAGAGCACGGAGGTACCAGGGGCTATATAGTAGTCCCACCGTTAAACTCCTATGGCTAAGTGAAAGTGTTCAAGCAATATAGTTCGATTGCCTCATTCGCTGTGCTACCACCTCCTTAATGGACCAAGACATTGGATCAAGTGTGAATACGCGTTTTTTGCGAACACCCCGCATTATATGCGTGGGGGCTGAAGCCAACGACTGCAAACTTTCAGGTTATATACATATATGCATAAACGGCCGCACAGGAGGAATCATAATACTTTTAGGCAAAAGTATAAACACAGCCTTGATAAATCAATAAAACATTGTTTTTACAATGGGAATACATGTCACTAGAACATAATATTCTTCGAGCACTGAGCCTCTATTGAACGAGCGCCTTCAAGGACTTCTTCAAAGTAGTGCTCGACAGGTACTCGGCCTACTGCCGAACTCAGGGCTACAATTGCGGCGGCCTCCATCTCTGCCCGGTATGTCTTGACACAGGCAAGTGCCATACGTGCACCCTCTATGCACGCCAACCTCTTCATAGCATCGATATGCGGCACAGCACCAAGGAACTGTTGCACTAAACTAAAATAACTATTTGGCATTGGCCCTTCCGGCCACAGATGATCCACAACAGACCTCATGGCAAGCCCGGACAACCTATGGATCTTGGCCCACTCGGCCATTCGCTCATTCAATAGCAGTGGACGCACTGGAACATGGAACTGTGACCAGAACAACTTTTCCACTTCATGATCTTTCTGATCCTTGAAGTATTCGGTTGCATCAGCGGCACTTGCTGCCAAATCTACGTATGCGTCTGCCGAACTCCATAGTTAATCAAGAGGGGCATACTTCGGATCTTCGAACTTCGTCCGCAACAAAAAGGGCTTCCCAGCTGCGATATCTCTAGCTTGGCACAGCTCCTCCTTCGCCGCTCTAATTTTGGAGCGGGTTTCCTTGGCTGCTACCATGGCCTTCTCTAGGCCCGTCGCCTTCGCTCGGCTTTCTTTTTCAAGAAACTGGTATCGGTCGGCGGCATCTTTCAATTCAACGGCCATCTTGGCTATTTTTTCCTTGCTTTGGCAAAGCGCAGCCTTTTTGTCCCTCAGCTCTACGATCGCCTTTAGAGCGGCCGCATCACTCTTCCTGGCTTGTTCCTTGGCTCGGGCAAGTTCCGCCCGAAGGGTCTCCACGGTGACAGCTCCATCTGCAGTCACAACATATTAAAGATACCGGCATCATGCCCCTCTTACTATGCGTTGATCACTGGAGAAATCACATACCCTGTGCCTCGTCGAGATGCTTGTTGACAAGCACGATGTCGGCATCTGCCGCATCAAATTGCCGCTTCAGCTCGGCAAACTCATCAGTCCGGCTAGTCACCGGACCTTCAGCCACCTACACATAAAGGCGGCCTAATTATTACCTGGGACTACGATCCTTTGTTTTCCGCCATTCACATAAAGGTGGCCCAAACTAGCATGACTTGCATTACCGTGACCAGGCTGACATCTCTCTCAAGGAGATCTCGGATGGGACTCTGCAATATCGGCACATCATTTACTGGCCCCCAGTTCAGCCCCTTGTTGATCCATGACGTCAGTTGTGGTGGAGGGCCCGAGCGAAAGTCTGGGGTGGCTACCCACTTGGTACTCCGGGGAGCTGTGATGTAAAACCACTCCCGTTGCCATAAATTGGACACCTCTCGGAAGGAACCCTCTGGCCATGGAACATCAGTGCTTTTGCTTATTGCGGCACCTCCGCACTCTGCGTGATGCCCCTCGATCATCTTCGGCTTCACATTGAAAGTCTTGAGCCAAAGGCCGAATTGTGGGGTAATGCGGAGGAAGGCCTCACACAGGACGATGAACAACGACATGTGAAGGAGGGAACCCGGGGCCAGATCGTGGAAATCCAGCCTATAATAGAACATGAGCCCCTAACAAAGCGATCCAGAGCAAGGCCTAGCCCTCGGAGGAAGTGAGAGACGAATACAACACTCTCGTTGGGTTCTGGAGTGGGGATGACCTGCCCTCGGGCAGGCAGCCTGTGCGAGATTTCAGTAGTTAGATACCTAGCCTCTCTTAGCTTGTTGATGTCTTCCTCTGTGACAAAGGAGGGCATCCACCGACCTTGAAGGTTGGATCCGGACATGGTTGAAGGTCCGAATCGCCTGACCTGAGCCTTGGGTGTTGGAACTCGAGGAGGGGGAAGGATTCGATTGAGCACGAGAGGGAAAAAAGGACAGGCCTTGGCCTCTTTATAAAGAGGATGAATATCAAGCGTCCTCCTCGTGGCCGTTTGGGACTTGCCTAAAATCGAGGGGTCATATCGACGGGCACGATTGGGTTACCCACGTCCGTATTGATGAGAATCCTGTAATAAGGGGGACACGATCTCTGCTTCGACAAGTAAACCACCTCGCGATATGTGCAGTGCTGGTTGAGAAAAACGGTTCGGATAACGACCGGGCCATGGCATGATGTCGTGCTGTCAAACGTGTCAGCAGATTACATTTGTGGAAATATTATTCTCTCTACGGTGGTATGTGGAACTTGTTTTCCAGAGCCGGACACTATCCTTGTGTTCAAAATCTTCTATGAAGTATTCAGAGGAGGAACCTGCCTTGCAATGCCGAACACTATCATTGAAAGCCTGGTTCAGGGGCTACTGAGGGAGTCCTGGATTAGGGGGTCTTCGTACAGCTGGACTATATCCTTTGGCCGGACTGTTGGACTATGAAGATACAAGATTGAAGACTCCGTCCCGTGTCCGGATGGGACTCTCCTTGGCGTGGAAGGCAAGCTTGGCAATACGGATATGTAGATCTCCTCCCTTGTAACCGACTTTGTGTAACCCTAGCCCCCTCCAGTGTCTATATAAACCGGAGGGTTTAGTCCGTAGGACAACATACAATCATACCATAGGCTAGCTTCTAGGGTTTAGCCTCTACGATCTCGTGGTAGATCAACTCTTGTAATACTCATATCATCAAGATCAATCAAGGAGGGTGTAGGGTATTACCTCCATCGAGAGGGCCCGAACCTGGGTAAACAATGTGTCCCCTGCCTCCTATTACCATCCGCCTTAGACACACAGTTCGGGACCCCTACCCGAGATCCGCCGGTTTTGACACCAACATTGGTTCTAAGAGGAAACGGGGGGAAGTAGTAGATATTGGCTACCCAACCGGTCTCTTGGTTTAAAAGACGAAGAAAGCATGGTGGATGGCAAAGGGTGGGGGCAAGTGGACCTATCTCTTGGTTTTAAAAGGAAAGGAAGTGATGGGTGTTGGGGGACAATGCAAATGAGAATGAGCAGGTCTAGATTTCCTGTGCTCACATAGGAAAATGTCGCCAAGGAGATAAAAAAATGGGACAAATGCAGACATGCTTCCTGAGTGTTTGCTGCTCTCGGCAACCACATCTTCCTCACCACTTTATGCCCCTGCTGTCCCTACGCCCATATCACTACTGTTAATGTAAAATCACATGAAGCATTAAGCAATGCCACCTAATGTCACTATAAGTAATGGTCTAGTGTCGTCGATAAATTGAAGCAATGCCACCACCATTTTATGAAGTGCTTCCGTCTTGCTTTATTTCCCATGAATTGTGTTTTTGCAGTTACATTTAAATCTCACACCGCTAATATTGCTTCATCCCATTGGAACTGCACAAATTTGATAGCACATTTACTGACCATGTGCTACTCTCATGACAGTAATACCAATGCTATTGTTCTGCATGTTAATCTAGTGGCAGTGTTGATGTGATGTGATGCTACTTACTTAAGGACACTTTCATACTGTCAATCTAGTGCCAATTATAACACAATAGATGCTACTGTTAATCATATGCCACTGCAAATATATGTCCCTGCTTAAATAACCGTATTTTGTATTTGCGCAAACAGGGATGTCTGTCTCCATATCGTTTCGGGATGTCTGTCTCCGTATCGCTTCTATCCGCGCAATCAAAAGCACACACCTCAGTTTTAATAGAACTGCGCAAAATGAGATGGCTATCCTTTGTTGCCATCGTCTAATCACCCGTCTTCCAGGTATTCTGACATTGTTAGTTACTAGGTAGAATGACCAACACAATATAAAACAAGTTGATTCGTACGTTTTACTTCCTGATTGCAGTGTAGGGACGAGCGAAAACAACTGCATCCTAGTACAGAATGCACTTTCTACCAGTTCATCGATGGACCGAGGACTAGCTGGCGCGGCTGCACGGCGGTTTTTTGGACAGGTGCGCGGACAAGAGGCATTGTGGTCTGCTTATTTATGCAAATAGCAGTGATTAAATTTAGTGGAATGCACAAGACTTTCAGCTGGTCAGTACACTACATGGTTCAGTTCAGCATTCCAGCTGAGAACACAATTATAATTGGTTATTATGGAATGAGAGAACCTAACCCTGGATGGTGGCACAAGAAAAACCAGAGTGAACTCCAGGAAATTTAAGCCTGCCGGGAGGCCCTTTGCTCAGAGAAGCCATGCTTTTTTTCCTGATTTGTAAACCTTCTTACAACTTTGTCTTTAGCTGTGAACTAATATATGTTTGTTATGTTCTATGAATCAATGAGATGTATAAAATTGCTTAACTTATGCTATTCAAGTTTTTTATGAAGCCTAGTTTAATGTGAGTGTTCCACATGAACGCTGGACTAGTGGGTGAACATTTGGAATTTACATTGTGGCCTCAGTTAACTGAACGAACCAGTGCAACAAGATACATAGTTTCTTATATGTCAGACATCAGATTGTTGATTGTTAACTGGTCCATAGCCTAGTGTTGAAGCGAGCTGAGCCAATGTGCCATGTTTTGCACAACTGCTTACAAGTGGGGTAGCACCAACAGTGTTTACAAGTACTTATGTCTACGTCGGCGCATAGTTCTCAAACGAGTACTCTATTTCATCAAAACACTCACTGCTTGTATGATAAACCGTGACAACATATGTCTTACCATGCCATATTCATGAAAAAACTAGTGAGGACGTGTATGTTTCGGCAACAATTACGATGGTTCTCACATGATTCATGGGCACACAAAAGTAGCAGCAGTTCGTATAGACGGATTCAAACAGAGTACTAGCCCTAGAGGGATCGATAACAGGCAAGGTTCGGATAATTAGACACAATCCAAACTACTATTAGACACTAGCTAGGGTAACTATTTCATGCCTCGATCTAATTTGGGATGGACACAAGACAGACCTTGCCATGAACATCAGTGAGGACGTCCGGCAGAAGCTCAATCCTGTGAACCTTCATGAAGACAACCTTGTGGCCTTGCCACTCATAAACTTGTTTGTGGAGGCATGCCACGTCATCTTCCTGCGTAAGCTTGACAAGAATAGTATGCCTCACAAACGAAGGAGTAGCTTTGAACTTCTTGTGCTTCAGTACACCCTCAACAACACGCCTGACAACAGTGAGGCTGGAATACATCTCTTCATTGGTATAATCGCAAATGGCTTCCAGTATCCAGCAGCCTAAAAACTCTGTTTTCCCAGAGCGTATATTCAGGTCATCCGTAGTGACATGTACAACCACACAATCCTTGTCTGCATCAGGCTCTAATTGAAACAAAAACAAATTCTGAATTACTTTCCGGTATAAGAAACACAACTTATTTAAACCACTATGTATAGCATAGCATCGAAGCTAATAAAATTTTGCATTATTCATCACCACATACTTAGATAAAAACAAGAATCGAGATCAGCAAAGAAGAAAATCACCTTGGGCAGCTCAGCGGGGGGGGGGGGGCACATCCTCAAAGGGGGAAAACTGCTCCTGCAGTGCCACGGGGGCTGTAACCTCAAACGGGGCGTTGACCATCTCAGTAGTGGCTGTGAGCGTATCTGGGGTCGGCTCGGTGGCTGCCTCCATCTTCTTGGAGCTCTCTGTCTCGTGGGGATCAGCCCCCCGCGTCTGCTCCAATATTGGCGGATCTTTTCCTTATTCTCCTTGGTCCATCATGAAACTGACGAATACTAGGAGACCACTGAAAGCAAAACACAATCGCAATGACAATGAAATAAAAAAGAGAGAGAGGATCGGTTACTTCTTGCAAAAGTTATTTTTTTCTCTGAACAAAAATATACCAACATCACGGATCTGCTTACCTTCCCTTCGTTGGGAGAGAAGAATAGTGGCAGATGCGAGTGTTGCCTTTCTTGAAGACGGTGAGGGAGAACGGGATTCAGCGAAGAGTGAAATGATGGTTGCTTCGTCCGTCAAACTTAGACTGCGGGGAAGTTGGGTTTTGTGATATGACGGCTCGTTACTGCCACGCTACGACTGGGGTGACTCTTCGCCTGCATACTGCCTTCTAATTTGGTGGATGACATTTGGGCCCGCGCATTGCATGGCCCGCATGTCGGTGAACAAAAGTATAACGACATTCAGTAGCGGGAGACGTTTTGATGACCTAGGAGGAGCCAGAAGTGGTATTGTATCCACTGTACTAGTAGTAATTGTTTTTCTAGGTAGCTGTAGAGTGTCTCCACTGTACTAGTAGTAATTGTTTCTTTGGGCCCAAGACAAAACATCCCATCCACCCTAGTAAATAGTAAAATCAATTCAAAAGTCCATATATTTACTGAATGAGAGGTGCTACCCACACCCAACACACCGCCCCCCAAAAAAACCTGGGTGTTCTTCTTACTGCTCACTCCCACCCACCTCACGTCAACTCGCTCCACTCGTACCCCCAAATTCCTCACCTCACTCCTACAGAAAACCCCAGCTCCCCTTCTTCCTGACTACTACAGAAAAACCCCCAGCTCCCCTTCTTCTTCACTCGCATTGCAACTAGGCTCGTCATTCGTTACTCTGCTCAAATCCATTAGCGTGATGCAGCACCCTCGAGGAAAATAGAGTCGGCTGACCCCAGCGCCAAGAAGATGAGGCTCCCGCCAGCGGCGATGCTTGTTGTAGATTCCGCACCCGGCAGCGCGGGGAGAAGCGGCGACCCTGCCCCCACCGGATCCTAGGAACCCGTAGAATCTCGGGTGGACCGCATCAACGATCTCCCGGACGCCGTGCTTGGGGATATCATCTCACTTCTCCCCACCAAGGATTGCTGCCACACCCAAGTCCTCTCAATTTGGCGGCGCCCTCTATGGCATGCCGTGCCCCTTAATCTCGACTGTCATCAGCTATCTCTCTTCAATGATTTTGAAATCCCCAAAGCCATCATCTCCTCCCACCAGGGCTCCATTCAAAGCCTCTGCATCTCGTCATGCTACCTGAGCAAGCATACCATGCCCTGCACGGTGGATGCCTGGCTGAAATCCCCTGAATTCACAGAACTACAGCTGCTTGAGTTATACTATTCCCCTAGAAATCACCTACCAGATACTGAACGCCATCTACCTGTGCCCTGAGCACCGATGTCCATCTCGCGGTTTTCCTCCTCTCTCCACACCGCCACCTTTGCGCTGTGCGACCTACCAGACAATCTGGTACTAAACCTTCGACTCCCATTTCTCAAGAAACTTTCACTTGTGTGGGTTCATATATCGGAGGCCTCATTGCACAACATCATCCACTCCAGTTGCCCTGCCCTGGAGTGCTTGGTGCTTGTTTTCACAGTTAGAATCGGTTGTAAGACAAATATAGTTGCCTAACCTTGTAAGAATTGGAATTTCTTTTGACGATAGGCAGCTCATCATCCAAGATGCCCCTTCACTTCAAAGGTTGATCATTGATTCTAGTTATTCACCGTTGCATATAACCGTCTTCTCTACGCCGAAACTGGAGACCTTGGGTGTAATACATGATCTCTGTGCTCATTTCAATATGGTGTTTGGCTCGATAGTTCTTCAGGTACTTTATATTATCATCTACACTTGTAACCATAAGCTGCATTTTAAATTTCTGCGCATAAGTTATATGTCATCTTGGAGTACACATTTTGTACTAATATTATGTTCTATGCTCAATGAAGAGTTTCTCCGGGGATGGCCTATCAATGGTGTCAGATTCTGTCAAGATCTTATATATCCAAATGAATAGTTTTGATCTGAACAAGATTATTGGCATGCTGCAATGCTTTCCATGTCTGGAGAAGTTGTATATAAAGGTGATAATTTCACGCACATTGGAAGCCCGCATATAGTGTACTAGAATTAACCATTCAGCTTTTGCTCTTTCGACACTCTTTTTTTAGACCTTAACTGTTTTCAATCTTCATGTCTATTTAGGCAACAAGACGGGGTAGGCAAGTTATAACAAATTGGTGGATTCTTATGCATCGGGATTTTCTCACTTCTCATGAGATTCGATTGAAGACAACAACGCTAGAACGATATGTAGCCAACCGTGCAAACACTAGATTTGTCACATTATTCCTGCTGAATGCGAGGTTACTATTGTCCATCAGGCTTAAGTTTATCAGCAGCATGGTTTTGACGGATGGGTATGTGGAAGAGCAAAAAAAGGAGTTTCAGGTGGGCAAAAGAGCTTCTGAACGTGTTGGGCTTCTATTTACAACATTCTGTGGACCTGACCGATCCATTTGACTGTCACTCCCGAAAAGAGTGCTGGAGTTAGATGTTGTTTCCCTTTTCAACATGGGTTTTTTTGTAAATCTGATGAACAATTAACCCTCGTGCTTTTGCACAGTTTGTAAGCTGGAGTTAGATGTTCTTTCCCTTTTCAACTCTGCTGTGACTATCATATTTTCTTTGAAGCAAGGCAAATGGCTTGCCAGTCGTTTAATTTAGAGTGAAATATTGTAACAACTAACAAATCCCAACCAAGGGAAATAACATCACTCTCGCTGGCTGCTTGAGCTCACTGTGCATTACAGAAGCCAAGTGATTATCCCCCACCAGCACCCACAAACTTATTTCGAACTAGCACACGAAATGGGCTGTAAATTTTCATAGGAAAGGCTGCATGACCGTGACTGATTTGGATTTTGACATTTGGGACGCGCGAGGAAATAGCCTATCCAAGGTGGTGTCGACTTACTAGCGAGTCAACAAACAATTCTGCCTACCAGTCGTTGGATTGACATCCAACATCTGTCGTGTATCTTCTATCTCTTATCTTCTTCTTCCTCCAGCCACCCAAACCAAACCACCCCGTCGGCTCCGCATGCTACCGCCTCCCATGGCTGGCTGCGCCTCCGCCTCCCTACCATACATACCCTCTAATGTTGGCCAGTCCCTCCCTCTATTCCCCCACACATTATGTTATACTCCGGCGATGTCAGCCCCAACACGCACCCGCACCCCAACCAGTCAACCCTCGTAATCCCCTCTGCCTGCTACTGGACCGGCGCATCTTCCACGGCTCCTGTTCGTTCCGTCCGAGGCCCCGCCGTCGTCCTCCGCCTTGCGGCCTTGGTTCGCTCACCGTGCGCGATGCGCCGCCCCCTTGTGTTGTCAACGTCGTCAACAACCGAGAGGAACAATGAGATGACTGTACGTGGAGAGGATGAAAGTAGGGACCCACCAGCGTAATGGCAGTACGCAAGCAAATGCCTCTATATTACAAGCCCAAAAATATGGTTCCTCCTAATGGTTGGACATCTGGGGCTCACGCCATTGTGAACGTAGTCAATAAATGAGAGAATTACACTACGAGCGGCAGACACCAGGGACCCCGGAGGTCGCGTAGTTTATTTTTTTGAGGAACAAGCTGTCGGATCACGGGTCCCGGCAAAACCCTCAACATTCAAATACTGGGGTGCGCGCGAAGATCTCCCCCTACTGATCCACGTCCTAGCTTCGCTAATATCTCACGGGCTACTCGACGAACTCGCAACACAAAGGACACAAGATTTATACTAGTTCGGGCCACCGTTGTGGTGTAATACCCTACTCCAGTGTGGTGTGGTGGATTGCCTCTTGGGCTAAGGACTAATAGTACAATGCGAAGAACAGCCTCCTGAGGAGAGGTGTTCTTGTGCTCGATGGACTTGTGGTTGTTCGGATCGATCCCCCTCTATAGTGGTGGCCATTCCTATTTATAGAGGCCCTCATCCTCTCCCCAAATATTGAGCGGGAAGGGAGCCAGCAATGGCCAATTCGAAAGGGGACAGCTAGTACAGCTTATCCTGACACAAGCAGTCTTTGCCTGCAAAAGGCTCCGGTGGTAACGCTGCCTTGGGCTCCATGGTGACCTCCATCTTGCCACCTTGCTGGTATTGGTCTCGTTGCACTCATATGGAAACCTTTGCTTGACGCCTCGGTGCTCCGCGCCTGCACATGCTTCCTTAACACCAAAGAGGAAACAAGGACACTGTTTGCATTGGTGCCCGCCTGGCCTTGGTCGTCATGGCTCACATGATCTGAACCTCGCGAGGTTTGCCTTGCCTTGAACTCTCTGCCCCTCGCGAGCCAGCCTGGGGAGGCCGCTCCTCGTGAGGCTTGGCCCCTCACGAGGGTCTTGAATTCTTGATGGTGAAGATGGGTCGTACGGGCCTGCTTGCATCGCCACGCGGTGGGCCGCAGGCAAGCAAGTTTGGGGACCCCCATTCCCTGAACACCGACAATAGCCCCCAAGCCCAAGGCGCGCTCGGGCTTGGCTTCAAGGCGAAGCCAAAGGGCATGTGCGGGGCGCCGATAGCCTGCGGCCTTGGTCGACGCGTGGCGGTTGATTGGACGTGGGCATCTCCGCTTCCCCCCGCTGCCTCGACAACTGCCCGACTTGACGAGTCCCTGTTGCATGCAAGGAAAAGCCATCATTATTACCTTAGATCATGGACGCCGGCGGTTGGCCGCCTCCTGCTATAAATGGGAGGGGGCGGAGCCCCTGTCGCCCATCTTTTACCATTCCGCTTGCTTCTCCTTCCTTGCTCCACTCCTTGCTAGTGCAGTCATGGCGCCGATTCGGAGGTTCTCTGTCACGGAGAAGGGCAAGGCTCCCCTCTACGAGCCTAAGCTGCTCCTGCCGAAGAAGAGGAGGTCTCATCGTCGTGAGATGGTCGTGAGGCCGGTGGTGTCGTGGCCTTGGTATGAGAGGCTGCCTCCTGGGTACCCGTTGCCCTTTTATGCTCACGCTGATGAGTCCGAAGGGAGGAGCAATGAGCGCCGCCGCCCGCGCCTGGGCCGTGGCCACCGCGCTGCGGAGGCGCATGCTGTCACCCAAGGGGTCCACGCTGTGGACTCCTCGCGCGAGTTCGTATTGTGGGCGGCGATGCTCCCGAGAACTTGGATTTGCTTCCCTTCCTTCTTATGTATAGAGATGCTGCCCAGGGGACCCCTCGAGCATTGGCTGCAGCACGCCGACTGCAACGCCCCGGCGACGGGAGCGGAAATTGAAGCCGTTGCCTCCGGGAGGATCTTCATGACTCGAGGCTGGGGCGAGATTGCCCGAGTCTGCCGCGCGGAGGGCGCCATCGCGATCCACTTCGAGTATTACAACGCCTCCATGATGCTCTTCAAGGTCTTCCACAAGGAAGGCCGCCTCCTGGAGTGCTGCCCTGAGGAAGGTCGCCAGGACGGCACAACGGCGGGCGCTAGGCCTGCCGCAGGCCTCGCCTGCAACCCCTCCAGCGAGAGCGGCGACTCCTGGTGGTCTAGCGATTCTCCCGAGCTCGTGGAGTCTCCGGAGACAAGTGACGATAGTTACGTGCCCCCGAGCTCCCGCCGAGCCCGGAGGAGAGCTGCAGCGTCAGGCCGCCGCCGCCGCTAATCGGGATGAGGTTGGCGCTGGCCTCTGGTGGCCCACTGTTGATGATGGCATCATCCTCATGGGCACGCGTAGTTAGAACTTCCTAAATTCCTGCCTTTTGTTCCCTGCGAGGAATCAAGAAATGCCCCGTGGGGGTGTGTAAGGGTTTTGTAATGTCTCTTGTCAATACTGTCCTTATTATAAAGTAGCGCGAGCGCGAGTCCTGCTTCAGCTCGGTCTCCCTTTCCGACCTCGCGATGACTTGATGCTCTACGCTGACAGGTCACTGTCCCCAGGCAGGTTGCAGTCGTCGCTAGTATGCCAGGTCACGTGCTGTGGTCAAGGCCAGGAGGTGAGCGGCCTGAGGTCCAGTAAGAGTTCATGAGGCGTGATGCTCAGGAGGTCCCCTTTAGCGCTCAAGCAGCCGTCGAGAGGTAGGAAAGGGGGTGACGTTGCCGCAGCAGGGCTGCGGTTAGTATGGTTCTTAGTCCTTAGTGGTTTAGTCTACCCGGGCTCGGGACTTATCTCGACGGCCTGGGGTCGATTCCTCATGATGCGCCAGATTCGTGCATAGGCGCCCGGAGCATAGCCAGGCCAGGCCCATGCGAGCCTCCCCCCTACTCCACGTTCTCCTTCATGCTCTGCGTACTCAGGTCCCAGCCCTCGAGTGAGCTCAGCCGCCGCTAGTATGCCAGGTCGCGTGCCATGGTCAAGGCCAGGGGGTGAGGGCTAGAGAGCCACTAAGATCCCCTGAGTCGCAATGATCACGAGCCCCCGTTTTAACAGGCAAGCGGATTGCATGGGAGAAGAGAGAGCTGGCGGTTACGCCTGCCGTTGTCTTCAAGAGATTCCTGCAAGCCAACACAAGGAGAGACGCAGTTTGCCATTATGGTTGTCGGTTCGCCGCTAGTTGCTCCCTGAGGAGATGAAGGCATTGAGGTCCTGGTGAGGTGACGTGCATGGGGCATGCCGCGATCCAGAGCTCGACCGCTCGGGTTTGTCGCCGTTGCAGGGACAGACCCGAGCACAAGCGTCGTGCCAGCGTGAGTAGCACCCGTGGTGGGTGAGAATCAAGCAAGTGATGGTCATAGGTAGATTAAGCATGGAAAGCAAACTAACATAGGTAAATGCATGAACAATACACGCCACTGGGCCCGGCCCAAGAGGCTTTGGGATGATGCAGCCCGAGGGGTGCCCCCAGCAAGGTAAGTTAAAGACATAAAAGGGATACATGTCATAGGGACGGACCCATGCGGCCTGGGAATGATGCAGCCCTAAGGGTGCTCCCAGCTAAATGAACTTGAAAAATGTCACCTGGTTCCATTCATGAAGGGGAGTTGAGGCAGCTAAAGGTACGTGGCGATGGGGTTGCTCCTCACGAGCCATCGGGGCCCTGAGCCTCGGGAGGCTCTGGGGTCCAGGTGGTTCCTTGAGGACCGTCGCCATCTCCGCCAGGACCACGTGGTACCTGGCCTCCTGACCCGCCATGACGCTCCGCAGGTTGCACTGGAAGGCAGCAACCACGCTCGGCAGGCCGAACGACATGCAAACGTAGATGTGACGTGGACCTTCGCAGCGCCCAACACGCGAAGGCCAGAAGCGCTCCTGAGATGCGGCTCGGTTGAGCCCTGGGATGTCGATGGAGACGCACAGCTCACAACCCTCGTCTGGGTGGGGAGCAACGCCAGGTGCATGGCGGTTTCCGCGTATTGCTCTTGCATCCTGAAGCTCCTGAGATACCTTGGAGATGAACTCCTGAGTGTCGGGCACTCCTCGCCCAGCGTCCTCCTGAGGGGGACGTGCCGCGAAACATGCCTCCAAGTGGTGCCCGAGCGCCTACCTCGTGATGTTGGCAAGGTCTGAGGCCTTCCAGAAGAGAGCCCCCAAGCCATCCTGAGGAGGGCGCCAGGCGCGCCTTCCTATGTGTCAAAGGGAGGCACCCCAGGTGCGGGCACTGATCCTGACGAGGTGCCACTTGTGGAGCTGCCCTCCTGAGGTCCGACACGGATTAGCTCCTTCTTCTTCTTGGGGACGACCTCAGGAAGGTACCGAGCTGCATTGTTGCCGAGGTCTTCGATTGACGCTGCTTGGAAGGCGCGCTCGAGGGAGCACACCGCATCTCTTTCTTCGCAGGGGACTGTGATGATCCCGCCGCTTCCTGGCATCTTGAGGACGTTATAGTCGTGGTGCGTCACTGTCATGAACCTGGCCAAGGCCGGATACGCGAGGATGGCATTGTACGGCAGACGAATGTGGGTAAAGTCGAAGTTGATTAGCTCGATGCGGTAGTTGTTGCGTTCTCCAAAGGTGACTGGGAGGCAGACCAGTCCAATCGGCGTGGTGGAGCCGTCGGTCACTCCTGAGATAGGTTTGGTGGGATGAAGTTGATTGTATGGCACTTGAAGGTTGTCGAACGTCTCGATGGACAGGATATTGAGCCCCGCGCCCCCGTCAATGAGGGTCTTGGTGACTTGCACGTTGCTGATGATGGGTGAACAAAGCATTGGGAGAGCGCCGACAGTGGCCGTGCACTTGAGCTGATCTGCTGAGTTAAAGGTAATGGTGCACTTGGACCACCTGAGCGGGCGCGTGGCCTCGAGCTTGGGGAGGACTGCGTTCACCTCGCGAGCAAACTGCTTGAAGATATGTTGTGAGTCTGGGGCTTGAGCTCCGCCCAAGATGCAGGCGATAGCACGCAGCTCCAGGAAGCCCCCAGCCCCCTCATCTTGGTGGTCGTAGTCGTACCTCCTTGGTGGTGGCGGCAGAGGAAGCCCAGCATTGCCCTGAGGATGGTCCTCGCGAGGCTGATCCCTCCATGCACTTTCACGAGGCTGGTCCTGCCAGCGGTCCTCACGAGGCCGGTCACGCCACTCCTTGCGCGGTCCATGGTCATCCCAGCATCCGCCACCACGTCCTCCACCTCGGCCGTAGCCCCGGTATTTGCACTCGGGGCATTGACCGAAGCGTCCTTCTCGAATGGCTCTGAGCTCTTGACAGTCGCTGGTGTTTTGGCTATGCAGGTTATGGAAGGCGCCGAATGGTCGGCTGCTATTGGATGACTCGGACAGGTCCCTGCCATACTTTGTGTCCGGCTCCACCGTGAGCACGTCTTCTCCGTTGCGCTTCACGTCTTTGGCCTTGGCTTTCTTCTCCTCCGGGTCCACAGCCGGGAGCTCGAGGAGGGAGGGGCACCCCTCCTCAGCTCTTGCACACTTGGTCTCCAGGTTGAACAGCCCTAGAGACGTGCACAACTCCTCATGGATGGCAAGCTCCTCGTTCATCTTGACGTCGTGGACGCCATCAGAGAACACGGAGATGATGGCCTCGTCCGTCACCATAGGGATCTTGAGGCGAACGTTGTTGAAGCACTGGATGTACTTCTGGAGGGTCTCTCCTGGTTGTTTCTTGATGCACCGTAGGTCACCTGCAGCCGGTGGGTGGTCGCGAGTGCCCTGGAAGTTGGCAACAAAATGGTAGTGCATCTCGTTCTAGGAGGAGATCGAGCTTGGAGGCAGATTCAGGAGCCAGGAGCGGGCAGCATCTTTGAGAGCCATGGGGAAACAGTTCTCCATGACATTCTCGTCGCCGTTGGCCGCCTCGATGCTCAGCTCGTAGAGCTGTAGGAACTCCGCAGGGGCGGGGGTGACGTCATAGCGAGGAGGCAGATCCGGCTTGAACTTGCCCGGCCAAGCGATGCTACCCAACTCTGGGGTGAAGGCGCGGCAGCCTTCCGTGGTCACCGGGACTCTGCGCTGGTGGAGAACTTGTCCTTGATGGGGTCTGCACACTTCCACCACAGGCGGCACGCGGTCTTGCCATGGTGGCGCAGGGAGCGCGGGGGCGTTCTCTCGCGGCCGAGGGACTTCCTGGCAGCTTCTTTCTTCTTGCGGTGGTGCCGGGCGCGGCAGGTCGCGCCATGGGGCCGCGCTCCTGGGTGCCAAGACTCTGTCTTGGGGTAGAGGTGGTGGAGGCGCTCCATGGGCCACGCCGCCCGCGGTTGGCGGAGGGCGAGGTAGCGAGAGGGACAGCGCAGGGGAGCCCTCCTGCGGCACTGAAGTGCTCGGCGATGCGATCGAGCCAGTCCTCGTAGAGGTCGTCGACGGGGCGGTAGCGCAGGAGCTCATGCGCCATGCACAGAGCGGCCTGCGTGTCCACGGGAGCGTGAGAAGTGTGGGATGACGAGCCGGTCTGGGTCAGTGATGGAGTGGCGGTACGGCCGTCCCGCCGCACCGAGGGGTGCGCGCGAGGATGCTTGCTGCTTGTTCCCCGCTGGGCCAGTGGCCGCGTTGGCGGCAGGCGATGGAGAACGATGGGGTGGCCCGCTGACCGGAGCCGTCTGAGCAATGCGGGCGGCGAGGGCAGCCTGGTGCTTAGCGCGTGTGCGGCGAGCGTCCGCCATGGAGACGATGAGACAACTTGACATGGAGCGGCGGAAGGGAATCTCCGGCGCACCCCTACCTGGCACGCCAAATGTCGGATCACGGGTTCCGGCAAAACACTCAAGGATCGAACACTCTGGTGCGCGCGAAGATCTCCCCCTACCGATACACGTCCTAGCTTCGCTAATATCTCATGGGCTACTCGACGAACTCGCAACACAAAGGACACAAGATTTATATTGGTTCGGGCCACCATTGTGGTGTAATACCCTACTCCAGTGTGGTGTGGTGGATTGCCTCTTGGGCTAAGGATGAACAGTACAATGGGAAGAACAACCACCTGAGGAGACGTGTTCTTGTGCTCGGTGGACTTGTGGTTGTTCGGATTGATCCCCCTCTATAGTGGTGGCTAGTCCTATTTATAAAGGCCCTGGTCCTGTCCCCAAATATTGAGCAGGAAGGGAGCCAACAACGGCTAATTCGAAAGGGCACAACTAGTACAGCTTATCCTGACAAAAGCAGTCTTCGCCTGCAAAAGGCTCTGGTGGTGACGCTGCCTTGGGCTCCATGGTGACCTCCGTCTTGCCGTCCTGCTGGTCTTGGTCTCATTGCACTGATATGGAAACCTTTGCTTGACGCCTCGGTACTCCGCGCCTGCGCTTGCTTCCTTAGCACCAAAGAGGAAACAAGGACACTGTGCGCACTGGTGCCCGCCTGGCCTTCGTCGCCATGGCTCACGTCATTTGAACCTCATGAGGTTTGCCTTGCCTTGAACTCTCCGCCCTTCGCGAGCCAGCCTGGTGAGGCTGCTCCTGAGGAGGTCTTGTGTCATCCGCCGCACGAGGGTCTTGAATGCCATGGGGCACATGCAGGCCTTCTTGCTTTTATCAGCCCTGCTGGGCTGCAAATCTTTCAAGATGAGGAGAGTTTCATTCTGTTTGCCCAGAAATGGGCTGTAGATTTTGAAAACACATCAAAATAGGAATTAGTTTCAATTTTTTTCATTACAAGATTTTAAATTCCATTGATTTTTATGTGTGGACAATTATTTGGATTTTATATTTATATAAATTATTTTTGAAAATAGTTGGAATGTGAATCCATATTTTGGGATTAAAAACAGTTGACCGCACCGAAATATGCAAAATTTTGTATACTTTTTAACCGTGGCCACAATATGGGGTGTAATGCTAACAAAAAGAAGATGGGCTCCAAAAACGTTCTTAAGAATTAGCAAATGGGCTATACATTATTAGAAATATTGCACATATCAATACTCTTGGATGTCCATCCAACAGTTGTCGTGCTTCTTCAATCTCTGCTCTTCCTGCTCCAGCCACTCAAACAAGCACCGGCGGGACTGCCTGCTCCCTCCTCCCGCGGCCGGCTATGATGCCGCGCAGGCCTCATCGCCCCACCGTACTCCCATCGCTGGCCTAGCCATCCCTCTACTGACCCACACCTGTTGTTATTCTCCGGGGACGGCTGATGAACTAGTAAACCCTCGTGCTCCTCCGCGTGGGAAACAAATGCCGAGTCTTCCCTGGCTCTGTGTCGTTCCCTTCCTAGGCCTCACTGTCGTCCACCGACCTCGTTCTCTCGGCGCAGCCTGGTCAACGTGGTCAATGAATGACATCCATCGGAAGTGGACTGTACGTGTAGAGGCTGACAGCTAGGTCCACGGTCGCACACAAGGAAATGCGTCCTTATTACGCGCAAAATAATGATTCCTCCACCTGAGAACTAGGACCCACAGGAAGGGCTTCTGTATTTCGCGAAAAAAACGTTCCCCCCGCTGACAGGTCAGACCCACCAGCTATATCTTCGCACATAAGGAAGTGCCTCCTTATTATGCACAAAAAAATGAATACCCCCTGCTAGCTGGGACCCACCATAGTAGGTGGCTGACTTGTGGGCCTACTAAGTTGACGTGGACGGAGGGCTTTGTCAACTTAGTCAATATGAAGGATTCTAGCTCTAGTGATCGTACGATGTCCATCCAACGGCCATAGTGCTTCTTCAACCTCTGGTCTTCTTGCTCCAGCCACCCAAAGAAGCTCCCGTGGTCGGCTTTGCTGCCGCGGAGGCCTCACCGCCCCATACTACTCCCACCGCTGGCCAGGCCATCCCTCCACTCACCCACACCCCCTGTTATTCTACAGCGATGGCAGCCTCACACCGCAGCCGAACCAGTGAACCCTCGTACTCCTCTCCGCGTGGGCATCCACTGCTGCGTCCCCGGCTCTACGTCGTCCCCTTCCTAGGCCTCGCCATCGTCCACCGCCTTGGTGCTCTCGGCACGGCATGGTCAATGTGGTCAACGACCGACTTCCATCGGAAGAGTACTGTACGTGGAGAGGCTGACTGCTTGGTCCAAGGCCGCAGCTAGGTCCAAGGCCATAGCCCAGTTTTTTTGTGATTTGCCAAGTAATTCGCTTTTTCAGGCCTGTTGGGCTGCAAATCTTTCAAGACGAGAATAGCTTCATTCCGCTGCCCGAGAAAATGGCCTATCAGTAATGAGAAATTGCTTCTACAATTTTAAAACACATCAAACCGGCAATTAGTTTCAAATTTCTTTTTTTCATTTCGAGATTTTAAATTGCATTGATTTTTATGTGTGGACAATTTGTTGGATTTTATATTGATATACATTTATTTTTAAAATCAGTTTGAATGTGACTCGAAATTTCGGGATTAAAAACAGTTCGAACCGCACCGAAATATGCAAAATTTCGTATAATTTTTTAACCGTGGCCACAATATGGGCTGTAATGCTAACAAAAAGAATATGGGCTCCAAAAAACCTTAAGAATTAGCAAATGGGCTGTAAATTATTAGTAATGTTGGCAGATGGGTTGTATGTTGTTTTCCACAGATTTGAGGCTTTCCTAAAAAAAGGTTGACGCACAAGTAGTGACTGTTGGATGTCCATCCAACGGCCGTCGTGCTTCTTCAATCTCTGCTCTTCCTGCTCCAGCCGCTCAAATAAGCGCCGGTGGGAATGCCTGCTGATAACCCACAAGTATAGGGGATCGCAACAGTTTTCGAGGGTAGAGTATTCAACCCAAAATCTATTAATTCGACACAAGGGAAGCCAAGGAATATTCTCAAGTATTAGCAGCTGACTTGTTAATTCAACCACACCTGGAAACTTAATATCTGCAGCAAAGTATTTAGTAGCAAAGTAATATGATAATAGCGGTAACGGTAGCAAAAGTAATATTTTTGGTTTTATAGTAATTGTAACAGTAGCAACAAAAAACTAAATAAGCGAAGAACAATATATGAAAAGCTTGTAGGCGTTGGATCGGTGATGAAAAGTTATGTTGGATGCGATCGATCATGCAACAGTTATAACATAGGGTGACACAGAACTAGCTCCAGTTCATCAATGGAATGTAGGCATGTATTCCGAATGTAGTCATATGTGCTTATGGAAAAGAACTTGCATGACATCTTTTGTCCTACCCTCCCGTGGCAGTGGGGTCCTATTGGAAACTAATGGATATTAAGGCCTCCTTTTAATAGAATACCGGACCAAGGCATTAACACATAGGGAATACATGAACTCCTCAAACTACGGTCATCATCGGTAATGGTCCCGATTATTCTCACTTCGGGGTTAACGAATCATAACACATAATAGGTGACTATGGACATGCAAGATAGGATCAAGAACTCACATATATTCATGAAACCATAATAGGTTCAGATCTGAAATCATGGCACTCGGGCCCTAGTGACAAGCATTAAGCATAGCAAAGTCATAGCAACATCAATCTCACAATATAGTGGATACTAGGGATCAAACACTAACAAAACTAACTCGATTACATAATAAATCTCATCCAACCCATCATCGTCCAGCAAGCCTACGATGGAATTACTCACGCACGGCGGTGAGCATCATGAAACTGGTGATGGAGGAAGGTTGATGATGACGATGGCGACAGATTCCCCTCTCTAGAGCCCCGAACGGACTCCAGATCAGCCCTCCCGAGAGAGTTTAGGGCTTGGCGGCGGCTGTGTATCGTAAAATGCGATGAATCCTTCTCTCTGATTTTTTTTCTCCCCGAAAGTGAATATATGGAGTTGGAGTTGAGGTCTGTGGAGCGTCAGGGGCCCACAAGGTAGGGGCGCACCCAGGGTAGTAGGCCCCCTGACGTGGATTCTTCTTCTGGTATTTTTTATATATTCCAAAAATAATCTTCGTTGATTTTCAGGTCATTCCGAGAACTTTTATTTCCGCACAAAAATAACACCATGGCAATTCTGCTGAAAACAACGTCAGTCCAGGTTAGTTCCATTCAAATCATGCAAGTTAGTGTCCAAAACAAGGGCAAAAGTGTTTGGAAAAGTAGATACGACGGAGGCGTATCAACTCCCCCAAGCTTAAACCTTTGCTTGTCCTCAAGTAATTTAGTTGATAAACTGAAAGTGATAAAGAAAAATGTTTACAAACTCTGTTTGCTCTTCTTGTTGCAAATATGTAAAGCCAGCATTCAAGTTTTTAGCTAAGATTATGAACTAACCATATTCACAATAACATTTAGGTCTCATGTTTACTCATATCAATGGCATAATCAACTAGCGAGCAATAATAATAAATCTCGGATGACAACACTTTCTCAAAACAATCCTAATATGATATAACAAGATGGTATCTCGCTAGCCCTTTCTGAGACCGCAAAACATAAATGCAGAGCACCTTTAAAGATCAAGGACTGACTAGACATTGTAATTCATGGTAAAAGAGATCCAGTCAAGTCATACTCAATGTGAACTAATAATAATGGATGCAAATGACATCAGTGCTCTCTAATTGGTGCTTTTTAATAAGAGGATGATGACTTAGCATAAAAGTAAATGGATAGGCCCTTCGCAGAGGGAAGCAGAGATTTGTAGAGGTGCCAGAGCTCGGTTTTGAAATAGAGATGAATAATATTTTGAGCGATATACTTTCATTGTCAACATAACAACCGAGAGATCTCGATATATTCCATGCTACACACATTATAGGCGGTTCCCAAGAAGAATGGTAAAGTTTATACTCCCCCACCACCAAGAAGCATCAATCCATGGCTTGCATGAAACAACGGGTGCCTCCTACTAACAACAATCCTGGGGGAGTTTTGTTTGCAATTATTTTGATTTGATTTGAGCATGGGACTGGGCATCCCGGTGACCAGCCATTTCTCGTTATGAGGAGTGGAGTCCACTCCTCTTGAGAATAACCCACCTAGCATGGAGGATACAGGCAGCCCTAGTTGATACATGAGCTATTCGAGCATACAAAACAGAATGTTTATTTGAAGATTTAGAGTTTGGCACATACAAATTTACTTGGAACGACAAGTAGATACCGTATGTAGGTAGGTATGGTGGACTCATATGGCAAAAATTTGGGGGTTATGGAATTGGATGCACAAGAAGTATTCTCGCATAGTACAAGTGAATTATAGAAAAAGACTGGGAAGCAACTGGCTAGAGAGCGATAACAGTCATTGTCAGGACCCCGATTCCAAGTCGCATCGATCTAGCCGGTAACACCTCATATCACATTGCGGCCTCATGCACGGTATCCCATGGGTGTCGCCTTACCATGGCCTGGGACCGTTTGTGCCTTTTGGCTCACGTATATGATAGTGTCGCTAGCATCCATATGACAGAGAACCCGGGGCGACATGGCTAGTCGTGAACCCAAAGCGGCACAAACCTATGGAGACAGGCATACATGAATCACATCGAGCATGTTGGTCATCAGCGAGGGAATTCGGGCTGTAGCACGGGGCTAACAGGACTCCTGGGAACCCGGGCTGTAGCAGGCTAGGCAGGACTCCGGATGTCACCGCGTGACATTTCCCCGAAGGGACAGACATAGGAACGAAGTGAAACACATGCCGGCCAGTCAAGTGTCCTGAGCAGTAGTGCTGGGCTAGCAGGACTCCGGTGAACCAGGCTGTAGCGGACTACTATGGCTCGAGGAACACTGGACTACATTTCCCCATAAGAAAGGCTGCCAAGGATAAACAACTAGATTGTCGGATCCCACTCATACCAAGCATTTCAATCATACACACAATATGCCCGATATGAGTACATACAACATGGCATCACAACAAAACTCTACAACTCAAGTACTTTATTTAAAGGCTCCAGAGAGCCACACATAACAAGTTCATACAGGTAGGGGTCACATGACCCGACACTCAAGTCATACAAGCATACAAGCACAAGCGGAAGTAAATAGTCTAAGTACAGACACTAGAAAGCAAGAAGGCTTCCGAAGCCTATCTATCTACATAGGGCCCTCCATGGCCAGGATCACCACCTGGGTGGCTAGTCACTCATCGACATCAAGGTCTACGTAGAACCCATCGGAGGGGGCGGTGTTGTCGTCTGACAATAGTAATTAAGCAACATGAGTACAAAGGTACTCAGCAAGTCTTACAACAGAACCTACTAGACATGCTCATTCTCAAGAAGGTGGTGGGGTTATTGCAGCAAGCCAGCTTTGACTCTTGGCTAGGCTATCCTACGGAACTCCACTAGTAAAATAGTTTTCGCACATGAGTCCACTACTCACCAACACAATACTCCACCGGGGATCCTCCCTCGTCATCCTACGAGAGGGCCATCCTCTGTACTCACACTTATCTTGAGTCTTTTAGTAGTAACCATTAACTTGTCTATGAACTGTATAGGCAACCAAGTAGTCCTTTACCGCGGACGCGGCTATTCGAATAGATTATACCCTGCAGGGGTGTACTTCGTCACACATGTTTCCACCACTTAGCGTCTGCACACGACATGTGCTCGGCAGACTTCAAGCGAAAACCGACATGGGTGTAGACCACGACCTGACTAACCGCACAAGTCTCTAGTCCAGGTTTATCGCCTATTCAGGTTCCATCCGCAAGGAAATTCGGCCGGGGTGTCCTCAACGGCCCCAAACGATGTGTACAGGGTCCCGAGACGCCAAACGGGCGCCCGGCATACCTGGCCACAGTGTATCTACCGCATCATAGCCCACCCCTAGGGTCAGCGCTACGCATGGCCGCCAACACATAACCTACAAACAACAGAAACTAGTTGCAACTCCTGCACAGAGGGCAAGAGAGGTCAGTAAGTTGAGCGGGGTCATATTTCAGGGCCCAATGTGTGGTAGTAGCTGAATCTTAAATCATGCATACAGATCTCAGTTCTTATGGACGGCCTCAATGAAACAACCCACCATGTACTCCTACATGGCCTCTCATCGATACCTTTACCAACACATGTTCAACACATCCCTCATATTACCGACATAATCATTTCACTCTAGCCCATCACCTAGATGAACCAGACCTGACACAACTCTAAGCATAGCAGGCATAACAAGGTAGGAATCACATACATGGCTCAATCAACTCCTACACATGCTAGTGGGTTTCATCTAGTTACTGTGGCAATGACAGGTCATGTAGAGGATAAGGTTTCAACTACCGTAGCACACAGCAGTTTGAATCGCGTTGTCTTAATGCAGTAAACAAGAGCAGAAGTGAGAACATGGGTTTGTATCAGAATGATCAATGGGTTGCTTGCCTGTTGTAGTGGTAGTAGGGTACTACCCTTCAGACGGATACTCGGGGTTATCCTCGGAGGCAGAACCTACCACGAAAGACACACCGAACATAATCAACACATAGCAATATGCAATAATATGATGCATGCTATGAGATGGCAAAATGAATGTGTCTTGGCCTAATGCAAGCTAAAACAGAAAGGTATGAACCTATTTGAATCAAAGAGTCAAATGATAGCTCATTTAACTTAGCCTTATGAGTGCATTATCTTATATTGCTTAAACATCAAGTTTATCTTGTTTTGTCATGCATGAAACCATTACAGATGGATAGATTGAATTTTTCTGATCATTTTTCATATATAAATCTTTGCATTTGGAGCTATGGTTGATTTTCTATGATTTTTAGAAGTTTTGGCTATTTTCTGGAATTTCCTATTAAAGAATAAATCCAGTAATTGAATTAATGCGTCAGCATGACATAGGTGTGACGTCAGTGGGTCAACTGGGTCGGCCAGGTCAAACCTGACTGGGGGGCCCTGTCTGTCAGTGACTCAGGTAATTAACAGAATTAAATTAACACTAATTAGCTGTTAATGGGGCCTGGGCCCACATGTCAGTGACTAAACTAATTAAAATTAGTTAAAACTAATCCTAAACTAATTAGCAGACCGGCCCCACCTGTCATAGACTCAGAGGGGGTCAACCTGGGCCCACACAGGGTCAAACAGGGTAAACTCGCCGGCGTCTAGCCGCCGGTGAGGCTAGACGCGGTGGAGCAACGCGGGATTTGCACTCCCGCGACCAAAAGGATGACGGAGACTATCTACGTGATGCGGGGAGGAAGTCGCGTCGAGTGGTGGAAGTGGGTGGAGCTGGGGTGGCCGGAAACGTCACCGGCGACGAGTTTGGCGGCGGCCGGAGCTCGGGTGAGGTCGAGCTAGTCGCTAGGGGGCATGGGGAGGCGCGTGGATTGGTGCGTTGAGCTCCTGGAGGTGCAGTAGGACTAGTGGATAGGGTGGCGTGGCCATTGGGTGGCCGGAGCCTTGTCGGCGACGATCTCCGCGGCGGTGCATGCGGGTGAGCTACCTGCGGTCGCTACGGGGCTCGAGAGAGAGAACGGAGAGGGTGGGGAGGTGGCTGAGCTCACGGGGGTCTCGTCGAGGCAGTCGGAGAGGTCGGGGATGAGCTGACGCGGCGGGGATGGCGAAGGGGATCTCCGGTGGCCGGAGTTGAGGACGAGCTCGGTGCAGCGTCTCCGGGGCGAGCGAGCGCTCGGGGCTCGGCATACTCAATGTAGTCGACGACGGCGGAGCTTCCTGGCATGACAAGGCAACGAATGGACGGCGGTGGCTACGGTGGAGCTTGTCAGCGGCGACGGCTGCGCTCGGCAGGGAGATGGGGAGAGAGCCAGAGAGGGGGAGAGGACACGGGGAGAGTGGGAAGAAAGAGAGGGAGACGTGGGAGTCGGCGTGGCACTCGTAGACGCCTCCAGGGCATCGGCGGAAGCAGGAGGTGGCCGGCGTGTGGCTGTGGGCGCCGGCCACGTGCTCCTCGTCCTCCTGGCGAGAGGAGGAGGACGACTGGCATGAGCCAGTGGACTGGGCCGAGCCAGGTGGGCTGGTGGGCTGCGGCAGGTAAGTCCCTGTTCTTTCTCTCCTTTTCTGTTTTTTTATTTATTTATTATTTCTGTAACTTCAGGGCTTTATTAAAAATGCCAGGGCATTACCATAAATCATAAAATTAATCATGGCCACTGCTTAGAATATATCCAGCAGCAAACATTTTAGTTTATGATTATTTGAGCATTTAAAATATTTTATAGTATTTAAATGCCCAAATGCAAATACCATATGGATTAATCCAATGACCTTAGATGTCCTAGAAAAATGTGCACCATTTTTGTCAAAGGTTTTAACCCAAAACAAAAAGGGTGGGCTTTTTAGAAGGGCATTTCAGGTTCATTGAAAAAGTTTTTAGTAAACCCTAGTTGTTCCAGGGGGGTGCTGGGGGTTCTGTCATCCCCATTTCAAATCTAAAAGGAATTTAAACACGATGCACACTCTAATGCTTGAACTAGCTAGGGTGTGACAGTCATGAACATGCATTAAAATTAATCAACACCGAATGCAAGCATGAGTAGGATATAATGCACCATGAACATCAATATCGTAGAGGCTGTGTTGATTTTGTTTAAACTACATGCGTGAACATGTGCCAAGTCAAGCCACTCGAATCGTTCGAAGGAGGATACCACCCTATCATACAACATCACAACCATTTTAATAGCATGTTGGCATGCAAGGTAAACCATTATAAACTCCTAGCTAATTAAGCATGGCATAAGCAACTACAATCTCTAATTGTCATTGCAAACATGTTTCTTTCATAATAGGCTGAATCAGGAATGATGAACTAATCATACTTACAAAAACAAGAGAGGTTTAGTTCATACCAGCTTTTCTCATCTCAATCAGTTCATCATATAATCATCATTATTGCCTTTCACTTACACGAGCGAACGGTGTCGATAATAATAATAGTGCTTGTGCATTGGACTAAGCTGGAATCTGCAAGCATTCAATTCATTGGAGAAGGCAAGGTAGTATGGGCTCTTTGTTAGATCAACAATAATGCATATGAGAGCCATCCAACATTTTCAACATGGTCTTCTCCTCTCGACCCCCAAAGGAAAGAAAAGAAACAAAACTATTTACACGGGAAAGCTCCCAACAAGCAAAAGAAGAACGAGAAATATTTTTGGGTTTTCTTTTTAGTTACTACTACTACAGGCATGAAAAGTAAACTATCTAAAAGCTACAACTAATTTTTTTGTATTTCTTGTGGCTTTTCAAACACACAAGAAGAAAGTGAGAAAATGAAAATAAACTATCATGGATGATACAATGAGAAAGTATGAGCACTGACAACTGGCATGAGTGTGTGAACATAAATGTAATGTCGGTGAGAGATACATACTCCCCGAAGCTTAGGCTTTTGGCCTAACTTGGTCTATGCCCATGGATCCAAAATGTAGCTGGGGTCGTACTGAGATGCAGCGGCAATTGCCTGATGAGCTGCAGCTTGGAGGCGAGCTGCCTCCGCCCTCCTCTCATACTCGGTCACCTCCTCCCTGGTTATAACATATCTCCCTTTTGCCTGAAAGTGAAAGAAAGTAGGTGCAGGGAGAGTGACGTGATAGGTGCATCATCTGACAAAGATTAGTCGGTACTAGAAGAACTGATTGTTCCTCTCAACAAACTGATGACGAACCATGGCATTATAATCTAAATAGGCAGGAGGCAACTCAATATCATCTCCACGTATGGGTATCTCAAGAAAATCAGCTAAACGAGTTGCATAAATTCCACCAAAGAAATCTCCGTCAATACTATTATTATGCAACCTACATGCAACAATGGCCCCCAAGTTATATTGTCTATCTCCTAATACAGCACTCTTGAGAACACTAAGATCAAGAACACACATGTGACACGCCTCATCGTTACCATTTATGCATCTACCTATAAAGAGAGAAAAATAATGTATGGCAGGAAAATGAATGCTCCCTACTGTAGCTTGCGTGATTTCCCTTGATTCCCCCACAGTTATACTAGCAAGAAAGACTTTATATTCAGATTTGCGAGGTTCACTAACACTAACCCACTGTGGGAGTTTACAAGCAGTGTTAAAATCTTCTGAGTCCATGGTATAAGATTTATCATAAAGATCAAATAGGACAGTTTGAGAATTGCGTGATGATGTAAATTTAAACCTTCTCACAAATGAATCTGTTAAATAGAGGTACTGACGGCACTTATCTGCCACGAAGCTCTCAAGATCGGTGTTACGCACATATGCTTCAAATTCCACCTTAATTCCTGCTTGAACCATGAAGTCCTCTGACGGCCATTCACAAGGCCGCACTTGAGCACCTCTTGGTAGTTCATTGTCCGTCTCACGTATTGCGGGCCTTGGTCCTTGCTTTCTTGATGAACCACCTTGGTACATTTTCCTAAACATATTTCTTCCTCTGAAAGATTTCTGAAATTTTTAGTAACTTAAAATAAAAGTGAACCAAACTCAACAAGATTGATAGCAACTACTCCTACAAGTACCTAGAGGCTATATCATGCATTAAACCTACTTTTAACCACATAAATTTGACATGCAACCTGAAGAACAAGGTCACCTAAGCAGCAAAATTTTTCAATGAATAAAGCACTAGAACATAAACTAATTGGACCATTGCAGGAGTCACATACCAAAGAACAATCCCCCAAAGCAGTTTTGTGAGAGGAACTTTGAGCAAGGAGATCGAAAATGGCAGCAAGATGAGCAAGAACTCGGGTTTCAGCTGGCTAGTGATTTTTTTGGGAGGAAGGAGTGTGTGGTGGCTGGAATAAGAGGAGAGGACCCACGTGGGGTCCACAAGGAAGGGGGCGCGCCCAGGGGGTGGGCGCCCCCTCCACCCTCGTGGGCACGTGGCTGCTCCCCCTGCTGTGTTCTCAGTGCCAGATATTCTCAAATATTCTAGAAAAAATCATATTTAAATTTCAGGCCATTTGGAGAACTTTTATTTTTGGGGTATTTTTTATTGCATGGATAATCCAGAAAACAGACAGAAAATACTATTTTTTTTCTTTATTTAACATAAATAACAGAAAGTAAAAAGAGGGTACAGAGAGTTGTGCTTTCTAACTTCATCCATCTCATGCTCATCAAAAGGAATCCACTAACAAGGTTGATCAGTCTTGTTAACAAACTCATTTCGAATAACATGAAACCGGAGAAATTTCAAATAACACTAGGTTACCTCTACGGGGATATGCACATCCCCAATAATAAGAATATCATATTTCTTATTGACAGTAGGAAGAGGAAATTCAAAACCTCCAATAGTGATTGTTAAAAAATTTCCAATAGAATTGATACTCTGGACTTGAGGTTGTTTCCTTGGAAAGTGTATTGTATGCTCATTATCATTAACATGAAAAGTGACATTGCCTTTGTTGCAATCATTAACAGCCCCTGCAGCATTCAAAAAGGGTCTTCCAAGAATAATATACATATTATCATCCTCGGGAATATCAAGAATAACAAAGTCCGTTAAAATAGAACGTTTGCAACCACAACAGGCACATCCTCACAAATACCGACAAGTATAGCAATTGATTTATCAGCCATTTGCAAGGATATTTCAGTAGGTGTCAACTTATTCAAATCATGTCTACGATATAAAGAGAGGTATAACACTAACACCGGCTCCAAGATCACATAAAGCAATTTTAATATAATTTCTTTTAATGGAGCATGGTATAGTTGGTACTCCTGGATCTCCAAGTTTCTTTGGTATTTCACCCTTAAAAGTGTAATTAGCAAGCACGATGGAAATTTCAGCTTCCGATATCTTTCTTTTATTAGTAACAATATCCTTCATGTACTTAGCATAAGGGTTCATTTTAAGCAAATCAGTCAAACGCATACGCAAAAAGATAGGTCTAATCATTTCATCGAAGCACTCAAAATCCTCATCATCTTTTTTCTTGGATGGTTTAGGAGGAAAAGGCATGGGTTTCTGAACCCATGGTTCTCTTTCCTTACCGTGCTTCCTAGCAACAAAGTCTCTCTTATCATAAGGTTGATTCTTTGATTGTGGGTTATCAAGATCAACGGCAGGTTCAATCTCTACATCATTATCATTGCTAGGTTGAGCATCAACATGAACATCATCATTAACATTATCAGTAGGTTCACGTTCATTACCAGATTGTGTTTCAGCATCAGAAATAGAAATATCGTTGGGATTTTCAGGTGTATCAACAACAAGTTCACTAGAAGCATGCAAAGTCCTATCATTTTTCTTTTTCTTACTCTTAGAAGGACTAGGTGCATCAATATTAATTCTCTGAGAATCTTGCTCAATTCTATTAGGATGGCCCTCAGGATACAAAGGTTCCTGAGTCATTTTACCACCTCTAGTCATAACTCTAACAACATTATCATTTTTCTTATTGTTTAATGCATTGAGAAAATCATTCTGAGCTTTAAGTACTTGTTCTACTTGAGTGGTAACCATAGAAGCATGTTTACTAATAAGTTTAAGTTCACCTTTAACATTAGCCATATAATCACTCAAGTGTTCAAGCATATCAGCATTGTGTTTCAATTGTCTACCAACATAAGCATTGAAGTTTTCTTGCTTAACCATAAAATTATCAAACTCATCCAAGCACGGGCAAGCAAACTTAGTAAATGGGATTTCACATTTATCAAATCTATAGAGATAATTTACATTTACTACTCGTGTCGGGTTATCAAGACCATGTATTTCTTCAATAGGTGGTAAATTCTTAACATCTTCATCTTTAATACATTTTTCTTTCGTAGATTTCTTTGCCTCTTGCATATCTTCAGGACTGGGAAATAGAATACCCCTTTTCTTTGGAGTTGGCTTAGGAGTTGGTTCAGGAACTGTCCAATTATTTTCATTAGTCAGCATATTATTCAATAGCAATTCAGCTTGGTCAACAGTTCTTTCACTGAAAACACAATCAGCACAACTATGTAGGTAGGCTCTGGAAGCATCAGTTTGTCCATTATAAAAGATACGAAGTATTTCATTTTTCTTGAGAGGATGATCAGGAAAAGCATTATGTAAACGGAGAAGCCTCCCCCAAGCTTGTGGGACACTCTCTTCTTCAATTTGCACAAAGTTATATATTTCCCTTAAGGTAGCTTGTTTCTTATGAGCGGGGAAATACTTAGCAGAGAAGTAATACATCATATCCTGGGGACTACGCACACAACCAGGATCAAGAGAATTAAACCATGTTTTAGCATCACCCTTTAATGAGAACGGAAATAACTTAAGGATATAATAATAGCGAGTTTTCTCATCATTAGTGAATAGGTTGGCTATACATTTAATTTAGTAAGATGTGCCACAACAGTTTCAGATTCATAGCCATAGAAAGGATCAAATTCAACCAAAGTAATTTTCTCAGGATCGACAAAGAAATCATAATCCTTATCAGTAATAAAGATAGGTGTAGTAGCAAAAGCAGGGTCATATTTCATTCTAGCATTCAAGGACTTTTCTTTAAGCTTAGCTAATAATTTCTTAAGATCAGATCTATCATTGCAAGCAAGAAAGTCTCTAGAAGTTTCTTCATCCATAACTTAACCCTCAGGAACAACAGGCAATTCGTATCTAGGGGGAGAATCTTCATCATCACTTTCATCAATACTATCAGTTTCAATAATATCATTCTCTCTAGCCCTAGCAAGTTGTTCATTAAGAAATTCACCTAGTAGCACAGTAGTATCAAGCATAGAAGTAGTTTCATCATAAATATCATGCAAAGCAGAAAGTGGCATCATCAATAACATGCGACCTATCAGAATCAATGGCATGTGTAGGTGTCGCAAGTTTACTCAAAACAGAAGGTGAATCAAGTGCAGAGCTAGATGGAAATTCCTTACCTGCCCTATAGTTGAGGGAATTTTTTTGGTTCTTTGATCTTTCAAGTTCTTCATAGTAATAAGCAGATATAGATCCCAAGTGACTCAAAGAATAGGGCTATGCTCCCCGGCAACAGTGCCAGAAAATAGTCTTGATAACCCACAAGTATAGGGGATCGCAATAGTTTTCAAGGGCAGAGTATTCAACCCAAATTAATTGGTTTGACACAAGGGGGGCCAAAGAATATTCTCAAGTATTAGTAGTTGAGTTGTCAATTCAACCACACCTGGAAACTTAATATCTGCAGCAAAGTATTTAGTAGCAAAGTAATATGATAATAGTGGTAACGGTAGCAAGCGTAATATTTTTGGTTTTATAGTAATTGTAACAGTAGCAATGGAAAAGTAAATAAGTGAAGAACAATATATGAAAAGCTCGTAGGCATTGGATCGATTATGGAGAATTATGTTGAACGCGATCGATCATGCAACAGTTATAACATAGGGTTACACAGAACTAACTCCAGTTCATCAATGTAATTTAGGCATGTATTCCAAATATAGTCATATGTGCTTATGGAAAAGAACTTGCATGACATCTTTTTTCCTACCCTCCCGTGGCAGCAGGGTCCTATTGGAAACTAAGGGATATTAAGGCCTCCTTTTAATAGAGTACTAGACCAAAGCATTAACACATAGTGCATACATGAACTCCTCCAACTACAGTCATCACTGGTAATGGTCCCGATTATTGTCACTTCGGGGTTAATGGATCATAACACATAATGGGTGACTATGGACTTGCAAAATAGGATCAGGAACTCACATATATTCATGAAAACATAATAGGTTCAGATTTGAAATCATGGCACTCGAGCCCTAGTGACAAGCATTAAGCATAGAAAAGTCATAGCAACATCAATCTAATAACATAGTGGATACTAGGGATCAAACCCTAACAAAACTAACTTGATTACATGATAAATCTCATCCAACCCATCACTGTCCAGCAAGCCTACGATGGAATTACTCATGCACGGCAGTGAGCATCATGAAATTGGTGATGGAGGAAGGTTGATGATGACGATGGCGACTGATTCCCCTCTCCGGAGCCCCGAACGGACTCCAGATCAGCCCTCCTGAGAGAGTTTAGGGCTTGGCGGCGGCTTCGTATCATAAAACACGATGAATCCTTCTCTCTGATTTGTTTCTCCCCGAAAGTGAATATATGGAGTTGGAGGTTGGTGGAGCGTCAGGGGGCCCATGAGGCAGGGGGCGCGCCCAGGGGGTTAGGCGCCCCACCCTCGTGAACAGTTCCAGTATTTTTTATATATTCCGAAAATAATCTCCGTTGATTTTCAGGTCATTCCGAGAAGTTTTAGTTCTGCACAAAAATAACACCATGGCAATTATGCTAAAAATAGCGTCAGTCGGGGTTAGTTCCATTCAAAATATGCAAGTTAGAGTCCAAAACAAGGGCAAAAGTGTTTGGAAAAGTAGAAACGACGGAGACGTATCACCTGCTCCCTCCTCCCCGCGGACGGCTGTGCTGCCACGCAGGCCTCACCGCCCCGTCGTACTCCCATCACTGGCCTAGCCATCCCTCTACTCACCCATACCTGTTGTTCTTCTCTGGCGACGGCAGACGAACCAGTAACGCCTCGTACAGTCGTACTCCCCTCCGCGTGCGGAACAACTACTGAGTCTTCCCTGGCTCTGTGTCATTCCCTTCATAGGCCTCGCTGTCGTCCACCGCCCTCGTGCTCTCGGCGCGGCCTGGTCGACGTGGTCAACGACCGACATGCATCTGAAGTGGACTGTACGTGGAGAGGCTGACAGCTGGGTCCATGGCCGCACGCAAGGAAATGACTCCTTATTATGCCTAAAATAATGATTCCTCCACCTGACATCTAGGACCCACTGAAAGCGCCCCTGTATTTTGCGAAAAAAACGTTACTGCCGCTGACAGCTCGAACCCACCAGCTATATCTTCCCACGCAAGGAAGTGCCTCCTTATTACGCACAAAGAAATGAATACTCCCCCTGCTAGCTGGGACCCAGTATAGTGGCAGGCTGACTTGTGGGCCTACTAAGTCAATATGCATGATTCTAGCTAAAGTGACCGTACGATCTCCATCTAATGGCCGTAGTGCTTCTTCAACCTCTGGTCTTCTTGCTCGAGCCGCCCAAACCAGCGCCGGTCATGCCTTGTGCTCATGCCTTCCGTGGCCGGCTGCGATGCGGCGGCGGCCTCACCGCCCCCTACTACTCCCACCACTGGCCAGGCCATCCCTCTACTCACCCACACCCCCTGTTATTCTGCGGCGACTACAGCCTCACACCGCACCGAACCAGTGAATCCTCATACTCTACGCATGGGGATACACTGCCGCGTCTTCCCCGGCTCTGCGTCATCCCCTTCCTAGGCCTCGCCGTTGTCCACCGCCCGGGGGCTCTTGGCGCGGCGTGGTCAACGTGGTCAAGGAACGGCTTCCGTCAGACGTGGACTGTACGTGGAGAGGCTGACAGCTGGGTCTACGGCCGCAGCAAGGAAGTGCCTCCTTATTACGCAGAAAATAATGATTCCTCCACCTGACAGCAGGGACCCACCGGACGGGCAACCATATTTCACAAAAAAACGTTTCACCCCTGACTGCTGGGACCTACCAGCGACATCTTTGCATGCAAGGAAGTGCACCCCGGCCAAAAAAAATGATTCACCCCCTGACTGCTGGCACCCACCAGCTACAATTTCGCACGCAAGTGCCTGACATTTGGGACCCACCTGGTCGAAGCATACGTAGCGTTGTCATCTGGTCGCGAATGTGTACATACATACTAGTCAATGTAAAGTCGCGCACGTGTCGTAGTAGAGGCGTGCACGTAGCATATGCACATATGTACAGCGGCCAGTGTGCAAGAAAGAAAATATGGCCACGTACGTACATACGGGCGGGGTCTCAAACGCCTACTCGGGCATACATATGACCGGGGCTCGTGTATATGGCTGGGTCGGAACGGAGAAACAGCGTCGTCGTCGCCCGCAAAAAAAAACAGTGTCGTCGTCGTGTTCATGGGTAGGCAATGGAATGCGTCGTGTTCATCGGGAGGCAACAAAACGCGTCGGAGCCAACTGGCTTGGACGGAATAGGCGGTGGAAACAAGGCCTGGCATACCGCACCATGGAAGAAACGACTTTGTGTTCGACCGGCCACGTTCTAAATGGGATCCTGTTGATGGGGAGGGGTCCGGCGTACCGCAAAACGGCGGAAACGGACCTCCTACAGTCAAAACGGGGTCGTGTTGGTCGGGAGGGATGTGGCGTACTGCAAAACGGAGGAAACGTACTTGTGTTGGAGTGCTACGGTCGAAACGGGGGTCCTGTTCATCGGGAGGGGTGTGGTGTACCGCAAAACGGGACTCCACGGGATACTGTTCATCTCCATCGTCGACCCCCTCCAGCCTCCACGGGCTACTGTTCATCCACCATCGACCTCCTCCAGCCTCCACCTGCGACTATTCATCCACGGGCTCCTGTTCATCCAGCCTCCACCACGCGCTACTCCACCGTCTACTGTTCAACCAGTCCTCTCTACGGGCTCCTGTTCAACCACCCCTCCACGGGATACTATTCATCCAGCCCTCCACAGTCTACTGTTCATCCAGCCCTCCACGGGGTCCTGTTCATCCAGCCCCAGCCGGCTCGATCGATCGGGGTCCTGTTCATCCAGAGGCAACACCACGAGGTCCTGTTCATCCACCCCCACCGGGAACTGTTCATCCAAAACCCCAGCCATTCTCACTATTCATCGAGAGGCAGCATCGATCGGCTTCATTTAGCAGCAGTAGTGAAGGAATCGCTCGATCGGGTTAAGCTAACAGCCATCGATCAATCGCTCGGGTTTAGTTACGCGTAGCCTGTAGTGCAATCGCTCGGGTTCAGTAGGCGAACGCCTCGCTCGGCTTCGGTTAGAGCCCAAGGCCTCGCACCGACGTGCATGCGTGTACGAGAGAAATGCTCAAACCTCCATGCATCGCTCGTCCCCGACCACCCACCGTAACCGGGAACACCCCGACATTTTCCTCGCCCTCGCTTCTACCATGGTTTTTTCCGTCATGGACGGCGAAAAGAATGTCACGCACCTGCGTCTCCGGCCCGCCCAGGACGAAAAGCCCAATTTCTGTCATGATTTTTTGTCATAGAAGTAGGAGCCCACCACATCTATGATGATACCGGGTTTTGTCACAATTATCGTCATAGAAGTGTCATAAGTATGACAGGAAAAAATTTCGTTCGGCCCAAAATGTCATGGATGTGTCTTTTCTTTGTAGTGGTTGTGGTACAAGCTTTGGGGATCCCCGCATGTGAGTGCACACTCGACCATGGCGGTCGCCGGCGGCGTGTGTGGTTGGGGTCGAGGTTCTGGTGGTGTTCTGGCGGTATTGAGGGTGTGGGTGGTGTCGGGCTAGTCACGGAGGTCTAGAGGCATAGTTAGGTTAGGCTAGGGAGCCTATGGTGGGGTAAGTCGAGTAAAGCTCACCGGTGGCAGAGCTTTGGCCAAGGGGAAAACTAAAGGACGAGGGCTCGAGCTCTTCGGCTAGGATGGTCTAGGGAGAGAGACTGAGGTGGTGCGAGTGATATGGGAGTCTCGCGGGGCTTTTATAGGCCGAACGGTGAGAGTGGAGAGGCACAACCGCCGTGGCCATGGCAGGGCTAGCTAGTTGCGGCAAGCTAGAGTTATGGTGCGGCAAGGTGCGTAGTGGCGCTGGGGCAGTTATGGGGGTCTGTTCAAGCTAGAAGATGTGGAGGAGGGCCTCGGGCATGGGTGGCATCGTGAGCGTCACGGGCGCATAGTGCCGGCAATGGCGATGGCACGGGGTCCTAGGGTGATAGTGGAGAGGGGAGGGGAACCAGGGAGGGTCTAGACCCGTGTGGCATGCTGCACTATGGCAGGACGTCTCGGAGCTGGCCTTGGGCGGTGGGACACGATGACAGAGCTGATGTTCATGTCCAGAGTGCGTTGGTGACCAACCAACTTCATGATCACCATGGCTTCTAGAAGTACGAGGGTGATTTGGCTTGTTAAAGTATGTCTAGGGGTTAGTCCTTAGTTGGTTTAGTGTGTGTGTGGAGGCTGAAGGGTGTCTGG